>NW_011495085.1:2553390-2581278 GCF_000754665.1 Bison bison bison
AAACTCCAGTACTTTGGCCACCTCATGCAAAGAGTTGACTCATTGGGAAAGAGTCTGATGCTGGGAGGGATTGGGGGCAGGAGGAAAAGGGGACGACAGAGGATGAAATGGCTGGATGGCATCACTGACTAAATGGACGTGAATCTGAGTGAATTCTGGGACTTGGTGTTGGACAGTGAGGCCTGTCGTGCTGCGATTCATGGGGTCGCAAAGAGTCGGACGCGACTGAGCGACTGAATTGAACTGAACTGAACTTACTCTGTACAGCAATTTCTAGGTCGATTCATGTTGCTGCAAATGGCATTACTTTGTTCTTTTCTGTAGCTTAGTAATGAAAGGTTGTTGCTGAACGAAAAGATGCCGGGAAACTTGGCCTCCAGAGGAGAAGAATTCAATCCGGGGCCAGAGACGAGGCTTGATCGCTCAGAGCTTTTGTGTAATAAAGTTTTATTAAAGTATAAAGGAGATAGAGAAATCTTCTGACATAGACATCAGAAGGGGCCAAAAAGAGTACCCCTCTGCTAGTCTTCAGCTGGATGTTATATAGTCACTAGCAGTCTGTTAATGAAAGAAAGGAATGTCTTAAAACTCAGAATGGCACCAGGCCCCTCACCCATAAGATGCATTTTGGGATAATCTTGACACCAGACGATTCATCCCAGGCCATAAAATAATTAATCTTGTAGAAGGACAGATTACCATACAAATAGTTTGATTTATATAGATTAGGGGAACAATGTCTGAGTATAACATACTGGTTTGTCAAGTAGGTTCTGAGCCATTAGGCGGAACCAACTTGAAGACAGAATTTTGGGTAAATGCATAGTACATTAGCATAGCTTAAGACAAACATTTCCATAAAAAAAATGCATTGGTTATCTCAAGGTTTGAGAATAGTTAACTTTAGGTGAAACCAGGTGTCATTATGGCAACACAGTATTTTAAGAGAAACCTCCTTTTAAATTTGTATAGAGAAGGAGAAAAACACTGCTAGTTTTTTTCCTCCTGCCTCTTAAGAGAGATAAAAATATCTGACACTTGCAGGCTATTTCCTCCATTTGGAGACCCCTGGCCTTCCTGCCTGTTACCCTCTCATTAATATTCCATTGCATATATGTACCACATTTTCTGTATCCATTCCTGTATTGGTGGACATTTAGGTTCCTTCCATGTCCTGGCTATAGTAGATAGTACTGCAATGAACATCAGGTGCATTTATCTTTTTGAATTATGGTTTTCTCTGGGTATATGCCCAGGAGTGGGATTGCTGGATTATATCATAGTTCTATATTTTGTTCTTCAAGGACCCTCCATACTGTTCCCCATAGTGGCTGTACCAATTTACATTTCCACCATGAGTGTAGGATGGTTCCCTTTTCTCCACATCCTCTCTAGCATTTTTTATTTGTAGATTTTTTGATACTGGCCATTCTGACCAGTGTGAGGTGATACTTCCTTGTAGTTTTAATTTGTATTCCTCTAATTATTAGTGATACTGAGTATCTTTTTGTCTCATTCTTGAATTATAATTTATCCAGGTAAAGAAATTAAAACAGGCATTTTTGCAACCCCATGTACTGTAGCCTACTAGGCTCCTCTGTTCATGGAATTTTCCAGGCAAGAATACTGGAGTACATTGCCTTTTCCTTCTCCAGGGAAATACACATTTAAATTCACCTTTTCTGTAATCATACATTATATCTCATATTAATTACATGCCATAATATCCGTGCTAAAATATTTCCTTAAAACCTTTACTCAGATATTTAATTCTTTTGATGATTGAATTTAACTCACAACAGGACAGTTCTTGGGTATTAATAAGCCCCAAGTACCTCTTTAGTCCTAGACCAGAGAAAAGCTCATGTGAAAGAAAAGTTAGTGTTAAAACACTTTGTCATTCACAGTCTTACAGCAAACAGATGGTTCACTTAAGTGGAAAAATGAAGGAAATTTGATGAAGGTACTAATTGAAACGTTGGGGACAGGAAAATCACCCAGTCACAGTAGAGTGCTCTACGGTTAGCAGAGCAGAGAGTAGTTCTATCCCTAGGCTTGAAGAAAATGTGGAATCCTGGAGAAAGCTGTAACCATAGCTCCAGCTGCAGGAGGTGATGGCCCGATGGCAGCTGTGGTCAGAGAAGAGAAGGGTGCCCACAGTGACCAGTGGCTGTCAGACAGGATAGAAGACAGTAATTGTGGAGGAAGTAACAAATACCCTGACCTCTGTCCTCCCTTCTTATCTCCTGATGGTGAGTTACGAGTTACTGTTTCTAGGAATTTGTGTATTTTATCTATCTATCTACTTAAATTTATTGGCAGACTATTATTTACAATAATTTTTTTTTGTTTAACCTTCTAGCATCTTACTAATGTCCTGCTTTGACTTCTAATATTACTTGTACCTTTTCTTTTTTTCTGAAGGAGTCCTGTTCTCAATTTTCAATATGAATGCATAACTTGCTAATTCAACCTTTCAAATAGGATCTAAATGTTTAGGATGGTTAATTCCCTGACCATTTCCTTACTTGCATCCCAAATGTTTCAATATGTAGAATTTTATCATTCAGTTCCAAATGTTTTCTAAATATCTTCATTTGCTTGGCCTGCCAAATATCATAGACTGAGAGGGTTAAACCGAACTTTCCTGACAGAAATTTACTGTGTCATAGTGTGGAGACTGAAAGCCTGAGTTAAGGTTGTCAGCATGGTCACTTTCTGGTGAGGACTTCTTTCCTGTCTACCACCTCAGAGCTGTGTTCTCACTAGGCAGAGAGAGAAGAACAAGTTCCCTTCTTGCAAGGGCTCTAATTCCATCATGAGAGCCATGCCTTCATGACCTTTTCTAAACTTCATTCTTCTCCTGAGGCCTTGGTCTCCCAATCGTGCCACGTTGTGGGTTAGGACTTCAACATGTGAATTCTGGGGGATATAGTTCAGTCCATAGCATTATTCTTACAAGTTTTCCTTTGAACCATGAGTTAGAAGTGAATGTCTTAATTTGTAAACACGTATACTTCATTAATTTTTTGTTAGTGACATCACAAAATTGCCTTGATGTCAGAGAATGCTTGATATTATTTTAAAAATTAAATATTACATTAAATTAAGAATTGAATACTTCAAATATTTTTGGCAATATTTTATATGTGGTGGTGGTGTTTAGTTACTCAGTTGTGTCTGACTCTTTAGCGACCCCATTATCTGTAGCTCACCAGGCTCCTCTGTCCGTGGAATTTTCTAGGCAAGAATACTGGAGTGGGTTGCCATTTCCTTCTCCAGGGGATCTTCCCAACCTAGGGATCAAACTCACATATCCTTCATTGGCAGGTGAATTCTTTACTCCTGAGCCACCAGGGAAGACCTATTTTATGTGTATGTGCTTGAAATATTTTATTGGAAAACAGTCTTTTTATTTTGCATTGCATTGATAGATATATAGCTGTATATTTATATGCTTTCATAAAGCTTATAAGTTAAGTCGATCTTTTGTTTCATATCTTTCTTTTTTTGGTTTGTTTAATTCATCATTGCTGAGCAGTATATGTTTGTCTCTCATTATAAAGGATAATGTGTTTTTTTTTGTTGTGGTTCTGTCAGCTTTGGCTTTCTATGCTTCATAATGTATTATTAAGCTTATATTTAAGATCATATTTTACTGGTTATTTCAGCAGCTGTCACTATACCTGTATCTTTTATATCTGGTAATGGTTATTTATTTTAAATATATTTGTATATAAGTCAACTTTTTTGGTTAACATTTCGAGTCTTTTTCCATTCTGAAATAGACTATTTGTCCTTCCAATTTTTTTTTCTCTCCTTTTTTTGCCATCTTAAGATAACTTTTTCTCATTCTATTCTCTATAATAAGAATATTAATTTATCTACTCTTTTCCTGATCTTATAATATTTACCCTAAAATCAGCACACAACCCTGCCCTCAAATAAAGTCTGTATAATATTTTAACTCAGATCTTTCTGCTCTGATATATATTCTATTTTGGTCTATTTTAATTTTTTTCTAGTTTTTTTTTTTTTTTTAATTGTGCTCATCAGGGATCACCACTGTTGTATTATGCAGACAATATGTTGTGTAGATTTATCCACATACTTACCGATTCCTTGCCTCTTCACTCATGTTACATCTCAGATCCCATATATAAGTTTTATGTTCCATGTCTTTATTCTGCTTATGAGATGTCTTCTAGGTACAGTCCACTGGTAATCAACCTTTTAGGGCTGTGAGCTGAAGGCTGCTGCTTCTACTTAGATCCTCCTTGCTTGTGATGAGATTTTGTTTTCTTGGTTATTTAAACTGAAATTTTCATTCTAACCTTTTCATGTGTTTGGGGTGCTCACAAATATATTTTCTTTTTATCAAACAACTCCTCAAAATTTTTATAATGTAGTTCCCCTAAATGAACAGTAGTGATGAGTTGACATCAATTTACCAAAAATTCCCTTTACATTGAATATTTCTCAATCTAAAGTTTACCACCATTGTGCTTTTTTTTTTTCTTAATTTCCTGAAAGTATTTTGCTTATGATATAATTACAAAATTTGCACCTAGGTAATATCTGAAGTGGTTTGATAACCTGTCATAGCTTGTGTGAAAATACTAAGTAACTTCAAAATAAGTAGATTTTTTAAAATGTATATTTAGGAAGAAGTTATTTTGGCTCCTTGATACCTATGAGAGAGAAACTTTCAAAATAAAGTGCTTTGAATGTGTTTTCATGCACTATTAAAAATGATTAAATAATGTCCATTGACACTGAATAGATAAAGAAGCTATGGTACATAGATACAATGGAATATTACTCAGCCATAAAAGAAGTATACTTAAGTCAGTTCTAATGAGGTAGATGAACCTAGAGCCTATTATACAGAGTGAAGTAAGTAAGAAAGAAAAAAACAAATATGGTATAGTAATATGTATATATGGAATCTAGAAAGATGATATTGATGAACCTATTTGCAGGGCAGCAGTGGAGTCCACCTGCCAATGCAGGACATGTGGGTTCGATCCCTGGGTCAGGAAGATCCCCTCGAGAAGGAAATGGCAACCCACTCCAGTGTTCTTGCCTGGGAAATCCCATGGACAGAGGAGCCTGGTGGGCTACAGTTCATGGGGTCGCAAAAAGAGTTGAACATGACTTAGTGACTAAACAACAATGATGGAGATGCAGACTTAGAGAACAGGCTGTGGACACCATGAGGGAAGGAGAGGGTGGGGCAAATGGAGAGCATAGCATGAAACCATATGTAAATTAGATAGCCAGTGGGGATCGGCTGTATTGTAAAGCAATGCCCTATTGTAAAGCAGTTACCGTCCAATTTAGAATAAATAATTTTAAAAACGATTAAACAATGGCTAAACTCAAATCTGCTTGCAGTGTAGGAGACCAAGGTTTGATCCCTGGGTTGGGAAGATCCCTTGGAGAAGGAAATGACAACCCACTCCAGTATTCTTGCCTGGAGAATTCCATGGGCAGAGAAGCCCGTGGGCTACAGTCCATGGGGTCACAAAGAGTTGGACACGACAGAGCGACTAAAAGGCTTCCTTGGTGGCTCAGCTGGTAAAGAATCTGCCTGCAGTGCAGGAGACCTGGGTTCAATCCCTGGGTTGGGAAGATCCCCTAGAGAAGGGAACGACTCTCACTCCGGTATTCTGGCCTGAGAATTCCATGAACTGTATGTATACACACTTTCAAATTCAAATCGATAAAGCTATGTTTATTACAACAAGTAATGAACAAGAATAAGTGCTTGTAATTGAGAGATTATAAGTAAATCTTCACTTTTGTATTGTTCTTTATTCTTTAGACATTGGCAGAGGATTGTGGTAGTCTGTAAGACACGTGGGCAGATGTGATGCTTGTTTAGCCAGGGTTCTGCAGTGTGTTGTAACCCGGACAGATAGGATGACAGTAAGCATACTCAACTGGGTTTGCCTCTTTGGTCATCAGACATCTTGCCAGTTTGTTTTGGAGTTCATTGTATTCCTGTATCAGATATATCCATGTGAATATAAGCTATTTTATAACAGATCAAGAGCCACAAGGACAGAAAAACATAACTTGAGATTATGAAATCATACACTTGACACTTAAACATGGATGCACACACACGTGCATGCACACATATGAAATTAGCAAACTTGAAATGATGTAAGGCAACATGTTTCTGGTATTCGTATACAGTATTTCTTCATCAGGGAATTGGTGACACTTGTGGCAGATACTTCTTGGGGTGATGTTTTTATTATGGTCCAGTTCATATTCTTTTTCAACCTCATTTTCTATCAGCTTCTGCTCCATTTCAGAGTGTGGCTGTTTAATATTGGCAGGTAGTTCTCTGTTCTCCATTGCATTTGCTGAAACCAAATCTAAGACTAGTATGACCTTTGTTTCTAAGGAATGCTCTGAAGAATGACAGCTCTGTGTTTTTCTCTCTCTGGGTAGTGGTGGTGGTTTCTTTCTGCTTTGGGTACTCAAATCTGCATGCAGAACTCTCTTCTCCCATCTCTCTTAGCTGCCTCCCAGTGAGTCCTCATGACAGAACCTGGGAAGTTATTTTTCCTCCTCACCAGCAAATCAGTGGTGATAACCTGCTAATTTTATATGTTAAATACTATTTTTATATTTACTGAGAAATAGTTGATTGGCAGCATCTCAGTGCCTTTTAATTGATCCTCTCTAGTTTGGTCTCACTACTGTTGTTCTCATTGTCAATGCTGTTCATCCCAGAACCTAGATCCAAGTGAAGAATCATTTCAGCGTGAGCTATTCAAAATGCAGTTTTGACCTTATCATTCCTGGGCTTGCCCTTAGAACCACCTCCTTAGACAGAGATACATAAAACACCAAAACAGCACAACACACCCACCACACCTCAGCCGCTGATTATTTCTCTCATCCTTCTTTTGCATTCCATGCTGTTGCGCTTCTAAAATGGTTTTCACCACCTATCAAGCCACCTTTAATCACGCAATATTTTTTCTGCTATGAATGTGCTTTCTGTCCTTTTTCATCTAATTTCTATTCATCCCCTAAGTCTCAGTTTAAGTGTCTTTATCCCCAGGAAACTTCTACCTGGAGGCTCCAGACTTCCTGTGGAGCTAAGTGGCCCCGGGCATTCCCGGAGTGCTCAGCACCAGATGTATGATGCTGAGATGATCTATTTGTATGTCTTTCGCTCCCTCCAGACAACAAGCTATTCTGGCACAAGGACTCTCTATTATTCATTTTTGTTTATCCAGCTTTTCTCATAGTATATGCCCCAAAATAGCTAAATGTGTAGTTTCTTATATAGATCTAAATTTGATTTTATAGAAGAGTTCAAATATTATCATCCAAAAGGATCTGCATAGAATAGCTTCAAAAGATGAATATTTGTTCCCACCAAGCGAGATATTAATAAATAGAATAGGTTGTGTACTTTGAGGCCCATGTCAAAGGGAGATTTTGAAGAATTTTGAATAATGCCTGCATTGTTAAACTGTGTATCAACAACCTCAAATATGCAGATGATACCACTCTAATGGCAGAAAGCAAAGAGGAACTAAAGAGCCTCTTGATGAGGGTGGAAGAGGAAAGTGAAAAACCCAGCTTAAAACTCAGTATTGTAAAAACTAAGATCGTGGGCTTCCCTGGTTGCTCAGATGATAAAGAATCTGCCTGCGATGCATGAGTCCCAGGTTCGATCCCTGTTTTGGGGAGATGCCCTGGAGAAGGGAATGCCAATCCACTCCAATATTCTTGCCTGGAGAATTCCATGGACAGAGGAACCTGGTGGGCTACATTCCATGGGGTTGCAAAGAGTTGGACACAACTGAGTGACTAACACACACAAAACCATGGCATCCAGATCACTTCATGGCAGATAAAGGGAAAAGGTAAAAGCAGTAACAGATTTCCTCTTCGTGGTCTCTAAAATCACTGTGGATGGTGACTGTAGCCATGAAATTAGAAGATGATTGCTTTCTGGCAGGAAATCTATGACAAACCTAGACAGTGTGTTGAAAAGCAAAGACATCACTTTGCTGATAAAGGTCTGTATAGTCAAGGCTGTGGTCTTTCCAGTAGTCATGTACAGATGTGTGAACTGGACAGTAAGGAAGGCAGAGCACTAAAGAATTGATGCTTTTGAACTGTGTTGCTGGGAAGACTCTTGAGAGTCCCTTGGAAAGTAAGGAGATCAAACCAGTCAATCTTAAAGGAAATCAACCCTGAATACTCTTTTGAAGGATTGATGCTGAAACTCCAATACTTCGGCCACCTGATGCGAACAGCTGACTCATTGGAAGAGACCCTGATACTGGGAAGGGTTGAAGGCAGAAGGAGAATAGAGTGACAGAGGATGATACGGTTGGATGGAATCACTGATTCAATGGACATGAACTTGGGCAAACTCCTGGAGATGGTGAGGGACAAAGAAACCTGGTGTGCTACAGTCCATTGGGTCACAAAGAGACAGGACTTGGCAGCTAAACAACAGCAACAGCAACAACAACATTGTTTCCAGATGATCAATTTGAAGAAATAAATAACCATTTCAATATATATTTCTTAAAAAATATGATTTGTGTAAATGTTCATTTTTGTAAAAAATAACTGTACCAACATTCAAGTCAAAAGAAGTGTGATTGGAGGTTGTGACAATACAGGGCTCCAGTGGAATGAGACTAAACAGGAAGGAAAAGAGTAAATTAAAAAAAAAATCTGTGAATTATGATAATACAAAAAACTGTGAGTTTCCCTGAGGTTGTCATCAGAGTCTTATGTCCATTTTAAATCCTCTTCCATTTCTTCTGCTGTATATATGTATTGTATAGATAACTGCTGCTGCTGCTGCTGCATCGTTTCAGTCGTGTCCAACTCTGTGCAACCCCATAGATGGCAGCCCACCGGGCTCTCCTGTCCTTGGGATTCTCCAGGCAAGAACACTGGAGTGGGTTGCCATTTCCTTCTCCAATGCATGAAAGTGAAAAGTGAAAAGTGAATGTGAAGTCGCTCAGTCATGTCCAACTCTTTGCGACCCCATGGACTGCAGCCTACCAGGCTCCTCTGTCCATGGGATTTTCCAGGGAAGAGTACTGGAGTGGGTTGCCATTGCCTTCTCTGATATAGATAGCAGATATATATAATTATCTTATCCTAGAGCTATTGTGTTTCCCTAATTTGAACCAGATATGACATCTCCTGCAACATCTAGGAAGGCAGGGTTGTGTTTAAGATGACAGACAAAGCTGCAGCATGTTATTAAATGAATGCTAAAAACTAGTAAGATTGTAAATCATCCACCAAATTATGCATCATTAATTCTTGATGCTAGTTTGCAGTAGGAGAATAAAAATCTTTACCTCCTACCAAGTGCACTGTAAGACTTCTCAGTTTTATTTTGATAGATCTATGTTGCAGTAAATCACACAGGACCCAACACTCTTATAAATTAAGTAGAAGCATTACAGAGGATGGAGTTAATGATTGAGGTAGGCATAGCTTTCTTCTACATTTTACTGTAGTACATGAATTTGCTGGTAGGAGACATAGTTCTCAATTATCTAAGGAAAGGAAATGGAAAGGGTCATATACTTAGTACACATAAAGTTCTTGTAAATTTATTTTCCTTGACTTCTAGAAAACCTCAGGGATAGGAGAAGATTCTGGCCATTGCCAGAAGACGTGTAGGCTTCTAGTGACGTTCCACAGCTGAGCATTCAGTGGGAGACGTGCCCCATTAAAGCATAACTCCCTTGAGATGATATGATACACACTTTGATGTTGAGTTGCAAAGACATAGGAGTGTTTGGGCTGTATGCATACATTTCCATTCATTTTAAGGGACTCATGAGCTTTCTGAGGCTGTTGCTATATGATAGTAAATGACTGGTAATGGGAAAAAAGCAAGTTAACTGGTTATTTTCTATAGACCAAACAGTTCTGATGTTTTGTTTCTGACCTTTGAAACTTTTATCTAGTTGTAGTAATTAGAGCTGATCACTGAAATTCTTGTAAAAGACAGCCATTGTCTTGGGTTGACCAAAAAATTCGTTCGGGTTGTTCCATAAGATCTTGGTGTGTATAGAGTCATAAGAGTGGCAACTAATGGGTCTCTTTGGTATAAACACAAAGCACAGGACTTCCCTGGCAGTTCAGTGGTGAAGACTTTGCCTTCCAATGCAAAGGGTGTGGGTTTGATCTGTGATTGGGGAGGTAAGATTCCACATCACTTGTGGCCAAAAAACCAGAGTGTAAACAACGCAGGCAATATTGTAACAAATTCAATGAAGACTTTTAAAAATGGTCCATATCAAAAAATAAATCTTAAAAAAAAGACAAAGCACAGGGTGGGTTTTGGTAGGACTCATGACTTTTGACGAACTTCAAGCCTATTGGATGCTGCAGATTCCTTAAATGCAAACCTCATAGCTTGAATTTTCACGGGATTCTTAATCTGAATAGTGTTCAATTCAGGGCCTTAATAAGAATTCCTCTCAAGTGAGAAAGACTAATAGGAAAACAAACCAATTAGTTTTCCAAGTTTCATGCTGAAATAAAAGACGTATATGAAGGCAGAGTCTGTCTTCTCTTGGTTCCAGTCGATGTTGCCTGACGGAAGTCACAGTGGCAAAACTGGTGAACAAAATCATCTGTTGTTGTAACTGCAGGATGGTAATGAAACAAATTGTACCCTACGTAGACGACTTTCCCCCTGCAGAACAACCTTGATCTACAGCAATTTCTTGAGTTTATTTTGGGGATTAAGTGCAAACAACAGTGCAAATCTGTAACCATAGTTGAATGCCCAAAGAGATCAAATTTTGTCTTGAAATAATGCACAATAGGGAAGGAAAGCTGAGTGAGTGGGATGAAGTCCTTCTTTTGGGAAGGTAATCTTTAAATTATTAAAGTTTTTTGGCTCCTTGGTTTTAGAAGAGCTTATTTCAAATCTTTGAGTGGGAAACGAGCAGCTTAGATCGCCAACAGCATTAAAACATAGCAAGAAATACTTAATTCCTCAAGGACTCCATCTTTCATTCCCCCACATAGTTTCATTTCCTATTTATCTCCTTTGTCTTTTGATAAAAAAAAAAAAAAAAGGAGAGCCCTTTGAGAGGACAGTTTTGAGGTCTTAATCCATAGTTCTTTTCAGTTTATCATTTACATTCAGAATAAACACTTCTTTTAAAAGAATCTTCTTTGGTTACTAGAAAGCTAAATGCTAAGCTTAGGTATCAGCAGCTAATTAGCTTCACATCTGAGGGTGGGGATTGTGGATGAACTCTGTCTCCTGAATATTTATTAAAGGATTTGGAAAGAGTAAGCTATTTTCAAGAAAATTGGAGCTTGCCGCATCTTCTTGTCTCTGGTCAGTTGAATGGGAGGAGAGGTGTGTATTGGTTCATTTCAGCCCTTTGTTACTGGAGAATCAAATAATAAAACCCAGTGTCTGCATATTGATCTCATGTGAAATGTTGCTTTTCATCTCAACATCTTAATTGACTCCTACTTTTGAAGTAATTTCACTCTGTGCCCTGGAAGTCCTGTGCCGGTTCAGATGGTATTGACTCTCAGCATGGCTTCTGGCATTTTGTTTGCTGTTCCTGTGTGCATTTCGGGCTTGGAACGTGTGTAAGGGACACGGAGGTGGGTGAATTGCTGCATGGAAGAATCTGTGAGTCTGGACTTGGGGAGATGACGTGTTCTTTCCTGGACTTTGTTATTGCACCAAGTTCCTTTCATCATACAGCTCTCCCCACCACTGCTTCTGCCTTTGCCAAGGCCACTGCCTGTCTTCCTAGCCTCCTGCGCATTTCACGCTGCTGCTTTGCCAACGCGAGGCACCCGTGCCAGCACTGCCGCTTGCACCAGGGTTGCCGTGGCAGCATCTTCCAGCACTGGCACCTTTCCCACCCCCTGCCAGCTGCCTGCACGAAGGCTGTTGCCAATGCTGTCATCAGATCAGTCAGTGCTGCTGCTGCTGGTCTCTCCGCAGAGGGGCCTCTCTTCTTTTTTTGACTTTGGCAGAAAGACACAAATCCAAATCAAAATGAAAACCAAACCAGAACAAAATTTCCTCCCCAGGGGTTCACATAGTCCTCTTAATGCTCTCTTGTTCCTGATCTGGGAGCTGAGAATTCAGAGGATCTCAGGATCTCAGATTTTCCATAATCCTCTTAGTGGGCTTTCTCACCATCCTAGGGAAACTTGAGGAGGGTGAGTACAGAGAGGAGAGATTCAGAGGAACAGCCTTATCATCATCTGAATTCAGTGCATCCTAAGTGAGCTGGAGTTGCAAGTGGACTACTGAGGAAAACAGGGTCCTTGATATTCCTCCCACCCATGAGGATGCAGGAAAAGAACCACAGGAGGCAGAGAGCATCATTTTGTCTAGCAGCACATCAAGGAAAATATACTCAGGCAAAAGCAGCGATGCTTGGTGATCATTTTTTTGCAAAGCGGTGGGGAAATTTATGAGGTTGACAGAGATATCAACAGCACCAGGGACTCCAGAAAGACGAGCAAGTTAAGAGGGTATAAG
The DNA here is from genome assembly GCF_000754665.1 of Bison bison bison. NCBI lineage: Eukaryota > Metazoa > Chordata > Mammalia > Artiodactyla > Bovidae > Bison > Bison bison. The sequence continues at coordinate 2,565,938 of NW_011495085.1, forward strand.
TGAGTTTAAACCTGTTATTTTTTTTTATTAATGGGATGTAAGGGTAAATCAGTCTAGGAGGGAGCAGGTCATTCTCGATGAAACTGGGCTGAAGATGAAGATTTGGGGAAAACAAAGGTGACAGCTGTAACTGAGAGTGGGCGAGACTATCAATTTAGGAAGAATAAAGTGAGAGAATAAAGGCTCAGGAGAGAAATAAGACTTACATTTACTTGGAAGAAGGAAGAAGACACATAGGCAGAAAAGGGAAAGAATGATAGAGGTGGAGTTGAGATAGTAATGCCATGGAAATTATTAGGGGAAGAAAGAATATTAAGAGGAAAGGAATGATCATTGTCAATTTATGTATAGACATTAAAAATGATTAAAACTAGGTTGAACACTGTATTTGATAATTAAAATGTCATAATTCATTTTGAGAGAGTGATTCCATTAAAGCAGTGATGACTAAACCCCTATCATATACAGTTGAAAAGATGTTGATAGCGAGACAAATAGTCCATCCACAGGTATTATGCTTTCAAAATGTTTCCTAGGATTCTTCTCTAAGGACATCCTCAAAGGTTATCATCACATAAGTGTGCAAAGATGCAGGCAAAAATCTTTACTGCAGCCATTGTTTATAATAGGAAAATTAATTACCTTACAAATGACCAATACCAGAGGTTTGGTTTAATCCTCCGTACTGTCAAATAAATTATAATCATTTTAATGACACAGATTTACTTTTATTGGCATGGAAAGTCACTTGTCATAAATACTGGTCAGTGAAACATAGTATATGGTCAGTTTTATTAAATATGCTTATGTATTGCCTCAGATGGTGAACAATCTGCCTGCAATGCTGGAGACCTGGGTTTGATCCCTGAGTCAGGAAGATCCCCTGAATAAGGGAATGGCTACCCAGTCCAGTATTCTTGCCTGGAGAATCCCATGGACAAAGGAGCCTGGTGGGCAACAGTCCATGGGGTTGCAAAGAGACACTACTGAGTCACTAACACTTTCACTTTCATGTGTTTAATACCTTTAAATAGTACTGTTTTTAACTGAGTAGGGCTTTCTTGATACCTCAGTTGGTAGAGAATTCACCTGCAAAGAAGGAGACTCAGGTTCGATTCCTGGGTTGGGAAGATCTGCTGGAGAAGGGATAGGCTACCCAATGCAGTATTCTTGGGCTACCCTTGGGGCTCAGCTGGTAAAGAATCTGCCTGCAATGTGGGAGACCTGGGTTCAGTTCCTGGGTTGGGAAGATCCCCTGGAGAAGAGAAAGACTACCCACTCCAGTATTCTGGCCTGGAGAATTCCATGGACTGCTGTCCATGGAGTCACAAAGAATCAGACACAACTGAGCAACTTTCACTTTTCATAACTGGGTAACAATCTGATTTTTTCTTTGAGTTTTTATATTTTATAATTTTTAAGTAAAATATGGCCTACTTTTGTCATAAAAAATGGAAGTAAATGTGAGAAAAGAATCTGAAGAGAGAGAAAATAGTCACTTTAAGTGAGTTCAAGGTCAAGGGAAGGCTTTGGATCTGAGGAATTAAGACATGGATCTTGTTAATAAGAAAAAGAAGAGTGAGGAAGAAGTTTAAAAATCAGGTGAGAAGAATGAGTTGAAGAAGGAAGATTCTGAGAAATGTGCAAAGGGCAGGTATCAGAATGGGTTTAGTTCCAGAAAAGAAAGAAAATTCTGAGGTAGAAGAGAAAAAGCAGAATGCCTACATATGAAGAAAAGTTATTACATAGATGAAAAATTGAGATAGTTTCAGTCAGATGGACTATTTACTTTAAAAAAATGTTCAAGATAAAGTGATGAGCTAAAGGAAAGAGGATATATTTATGTGAAGATTTGAAAGCAGTGGAGACATTCTGGAATAGAGAAATGCAATAGACAGGTAGGGAGGGACATTTGAATAGAGCCAGGAGGCCAGGCGCAATTGGACAGCCTGAATCAGCCATATAAAACTCTGTTTTAATTCCTTTATGAACTAATAGGGTTGAAGTCAACCTTTTCATGTACGTTAGCTTTCAAGTCCAGAAAAGTGAAAGAATACTTCTGCACTCATCATGAATGATATTGAGCTGCTATCGATCCAAGGGGTGTTTGGAAACAAAATAATTCCTTGACAAAGCTAGGTGAAAGCTCAGATACCGTTACTCAAATACAGAAACTATCTGTGTCATCACAAAATGCATTTTCAAGGACATAAACCCATCAGCCCCAGTGGCAGGTATTTTATTAGACCACTGAGTTCTTTGGAGTCTCTGCAGCTTTCAAAAACCAAACTAGCTAAATGGAGTTTTCCAGTCTTCTGGCTTCCCACATGTTATTAGCTTGTTAGGGTGGCTTTTCCTTAGGAATTTGGGAGAATTGATTACAAAGTGTTTCTGCTGCTTCCCTTAAGGGATTCTGGCTATGAGCATCCCCTGAGGGCATTTTCAACTGAATTCTGTGGGAAAAATTAAGCACATCTAAATATATTGATAGGCAGTTAATCAGCTGGTGGTGGTATGCTTTTTCATTTCCTTTCTGTTTAAAATGCACAGAATTGCCTTGGAAGAAGTGCTGGGCTATAGAAGGGCCCAGACTTGATAGTCCAGAGTTCATTCTGTGTTGTAAATGGAACAGGGCAGAGAAGGAAGCATGAAGATTAAAGAGAAGATGGAATGACTTTTTTCATCCTGTCGAGTGACTGTTTATATTGGGCAATACTGCTGGCTTGTAGATTCAGTTTGAAAGTTCTTCAAATCAGAGGAGCCATTTAATATATAATAGAGAACCGTACAGGCAAGTCATTTATAAAAGTGAAAACATTTCATATCTGCTTTTTCCCAGAACATGTTTCTCACTTCTGAGACTTAGCTGTTTTTTTTTGGCTCAGATCAGTGAAATATGAACTACTGGAGCCCCGCATCCAATAGATTAAAGATGTTAAAATGTGTCCGTTTGTTTAGTTTGTTCTGATGTATACATTTAGCTACAAACAGGAAATTAAAAATGAATTTATTTATATCTGTGAGTCATTGATTACTGAGATTATGCACTAATCAAAACTGACCACTTTAAATCAGAAGCAATTCTAGTCCTGGTCTAAAAGACCATTTTGGTCTAAAAGACAAATTTGTACACACGTGTTCCTATGTTTTAGTCAGACTCATTAGTAAAGATGCTGTAATAACAATTCCTGTTTTATTTTGGGTTGGTTGATGCCCAGAGTAAGTTGATTTTCTCAAGGTCAAGAATAAATTGAGTGATGAGAAGAAGCAGACCTTTTGGGAGTGGCAGCATGATTCTCATTGCATCTTCTGATATTTCTTTTCAAAACCAATACAATATTGTAAAGTAAAAAAATAATAATAATAAAATTTAAATTTTAATTATAGTATAATTGCTTTACAGTGTTGTGTTAGCTTCTGCTGTACAATGTGAATCAGCTATGTGTGCTAAGTTGCTAAATCATGTCCGACTCTGTGCGACCCCATGAACTCTAACCCACCAGGCTCCTCTGTCCATTGGATTCTCTAGGCAAGAATACTGGAGTGGATTGCCATGCCCTCCTCTGGGGGATCTTCCCAACCCAGGGATCGAACCTTCATCTCTTATGTCTCCTGTCTTGGCAGGTGGGTTCTTTACCACTATCACCACCTGGTAAGCCCCCAAAAAAGTGAAAGTGTTAGTCACTCAGTTGTGTCTGACTCACTAGGTTCCTCTGTCCATGAAATTCTCCAGGCAAGAATACTGCAGTGGGTACCATTTCCTTCTCCAGGGGATCTTCCTGACCCAGGGACTGAACCTGGATCTCTCACATTGCAGGCAGATTCTTTACTGTCTGAACCACCAGGGAAGCCCTTGAATCCGCTCTTTGTATACATGTATCTTTTCCCTCTTGGGCCTCCCTCCCACCCCTCCACCCCACCCCTCCAGGTCATCACAGAGCACTGAGCTGAGCTCCCTGTGCTATACAGCAGCTTCCCACTAGGTATCTGTTTTACCAGTGATAGTGTCTGTGCATCAGTGTTACTCTCTCGATTCATCTGACCCTCTCCTTGGATATTTCTTGCAAGCTCTGAGTTTCATAGGACTTAGGTTGTCTTAGGATAACAGTGAAAGAATAAAGAACAGGAGGCAGTAGGTGTTGCCACATGGAAAGATGTTAAAAGTCTGTGGGTTGTGAGAGAGTCCAGGTTCAGAGTCGGCTTGACAAAGTTATTCAGTTTCTCTCAGGGTCAGTTGTTTTCTGTCAGTAAAATAGGATAATGGAGAAGAACAACTCCTTTTAAGATTTTTGTTATTTCCTTGTCCCTCTCCTCAACCCTCCCTTCCTCTCATACAGATGTATGCAAATACATACAAATCTTTATAGAAGTTGTTATTAGGCAAATTAGCTTGTATAATTGCAGAACAGCTATAATAGGATGGGAATGTCTTTGGTTGAGGGTCATGGTAAAACACTGGGTGAATTTAATCCTTCCTCAACATCAGAACCAACAGAAAACTTTTTTTTCCTCATTAGGAAAGTATCTTGGGTGGTGACTGTGGCTTATGCAGTAGAATTGTAGCTGTGAGCTCTGTGGTGGTGAAGGGAGTTGTAAGTGTAACTGATAATTCTGAAAATGCAGTTCTTGTGCCAAAAGTTCTTCCAACTTAATTTCTAAGTTTACTTAGTTGGAGCAGGAGAACAACTCAATCTTTTTCATTTACAGTGATCCATCCCAAACCTATTCATCTGTGCTTTAAAAATTTTGCTTTTTTTTCCTTATAAAAAGGGTATCAAGTGTTTTAAATGAATAGCTCATTCATTGTGTAAACATCAGTAGAGCAACCATTCTCCATTGGGTGCTGTGTTGGACATGGAGATTTAAGTTTAAAATGGCAGGTCAGATATATAAACTTAAAATGACTATGCCCATGATGATAGCCAAAATATGCCTGGAAAAGGACTGTTTAAACTGAGGAGTGTAGCTTTAGTTAATGATTCTGTCTGATGAGCTGGAACAGGACTCACGGGAGAGTTGAGATTTGGCTGGTATTAGAGAATGAGTAAAAATTTAGTTAGAAGAAGTGTGGGAAGAGTTTCTGAAACACGATGGTTTTTAAAAAGAGTGTGATATGTTCAGAAATGCCAAAAACTTCTTTGTGATAGATTGTTGTTAGTCACTAAATCATGTTCAACTCTTTGTAACTCCATGAACTGCCGCACACCAGGATTCATGATTCTTTACCATCTCCAGGAGTTTGCTCAAACTCCTGTCCATTGAGTCAGTGATGCCATCCAACTATCTCACCCTCTGTCATCTCCTTCTCTTGCCTTCAATCTTTTCCAGAATCAGGATCCTTTTCCAGTGAATTGGCTCTTCGAATCAGGTGGCCAAAGTATTAGAACTTTAGCTTCAGCATCAGTCCTTCCAATGAATATTCAGGACTGATTTTCTTTAAGATTGACTGGTTGGATCTCCTTGCTGTCCAAGGGACTCTCAAGAGTCTTCTCCAGTCCCACAGTTCAAGAACATAAATTCTTCAGTGCTCAACTTTATTTATACTCTAACTCTCACATCTGTACCTGACTACTGGAAAAACCATAGCTTTGACTATATGGACCTTTGTTGGCAAAGTGATGTCTGTGCTTTTTCATATGCTGTCTAGGTTGTCATAACTTTCTTCCAAGGAGTGTCTTTTAATTTCCTGGCTCCAGTCACCATCCACAGTGATTTTGGAGCCCGAGAAAATAAAATCTGTCACTATTTCAACTTTTCCCCTATTTACTTGCCAGGAAGTGATGAGACTAGATGTTACAATCTTGATTTTGGGAATGTTGAGTTTTAAGCCAACTTTTTCACTCTCCCCTTTCACCCTCATCAAAAGACTCTGGTTCCTCTTTACTTTTTGCCATTAGAGTGGTATCATCTACATATCTGAGGTTGTTGGTATTTCTCCTGGCAATCTTGATTCCAGCTTAGGATTTATCCAGCCAGGCATTTTGTATGATGTACTCTACATTTAAGTTAAATAAGTTAAGTGTGACAATATACAGCCCTGATGTAACTCCTTTCCCAATTACGAACCAGTCTGTTGTTCCATGTCCAGTTCTAATGGTTGGTTCTTGACCTGTGTACAGATTTCTCAGGAGCAGGTAAAGTGAAGTCGCTCAGTCGTGTCCGACTCTTTGCGACCCCATGGACTATAGCCTACCAGGCTCCTCTGTCCATGGGATTTTCCAGGCAAGAGTACTGGAGTGGGTTGCCATTTCCTTCTCCAGGGGATCTTCCCGACCCAGGGATTGAACCCAGGTCTCCCACATTGTAGGCAGACGCTTTACCATCTGAGCCACCAGGAGCAGGTAAGGTGGTCTGGTATTTTCTACAGTTTGTTGTGATCTATACAGTCAAAGGCTTTAATATAATCAATTAAACAGAAGTATATATTTTTTTGGAATTCCCTTGATTTTTCTGTGATCCAGCGAATATTGGTAATTTGATCCCTTGCCTTTAAAAATTTTTTTATTTATTTTAATTGGAGGCTAATTACTTTACAGTATTGTGGTTTTTGCCATACATTGACATGAATCAGCCATGGATGTACGTATGTCCCCCATCCTGAACCCCCCTCCCACCTTCTTCCCCATCTGATCCCTCAGGGTCATCCCAGTGCACTGGCTTTGAGTGCCCTGTTTCATGCATCAAACTTAGATCTATTTCACATATGTTAATATACATGTTTTCAATGCTATTCTCTCAAATCATCCCACCCTTGCCTTCTCCCACAGAGTCCAAAATTCTTCATCTCTGTGTCTCTTTTGCTGTCTTGCATATAGGTTCCTTGTTACCATCTTTCTAAATTCCACATATATGCATTAATTTACTGTATTAGTGTTCTTTCTGACTTACTTCACTCTACATAATAGGCTTCAGTTTGATCCACCTTATTGGAACTGATTCAAGTGCATTCTTTGTAATAGTTGAGCAAAATTCAATTGTGTATATGTACCACAACTTTCTTATCCATTCATCTGCCAATGGAGGTCTAGGTTGCTTCCATGTCCTAGCTATTGTAAACGGTGCTGCAATAATCATTGGGATACACGTGTCTCAGTTCTGGTTTCCTCGGTGTATATGCCCAGCAGTAAGATTGCTGTGTCGTATGGCAGTTCTGTTTCCAGTTTTTAAAGGAATCTCCACACTATTCTTCATAGTGTCTCTACTAGTTTGAAGTCCCACCAATAGTGTAAAGGGTTCCTTTTTCTCCACACCCTCTCCAGCATTTATTGTTTGTAGACTTTTTGATAGCAGCCATTCTGACTGGCGTGAGATGGTACCTCATTGTGGTTTTGATTTGGATTTCTCTGATAATGAGTGATGTTGAGCATTTTTTCATGTGTTTCTTAGCCATCTATATGTCTTCTTTGGAGAAATGTCTGTTTACTTCTTTGACCCATTTTTGGATTGGGTTGTTTATTTTTCTGGTATTGAGCTGCATGAACTGCTTGTATATTTTTGAGATTAATTCTTTGTCAGTTGCTTCATTTGCTATTATTTTCTCCCATTCTGAAGGCCGTCTTTTCACCTTGCTTATAGTTTCCTTCATTGTGCAAAAGCTTTTAAGTTTAATTAGGTCACATCTGTTTATTTTTGCTTTTATTTCCATTACTCTGGGAGGTGTGTCATAGAGGATCTTGCTGTGATTTATGTCAGAGAGTGTTTTGCCTATATTTTCCTCTAGGAGTTTTATAGTTTCTGGTATTACATTTAGATCTTTAATCCATTTAGAGTTTATTTTTGTGTATGGTGTTAAAAAGTGTTCTAGTTTCATCCTTTTACAAGTGGTTGACCAGTTTTCCCAGCACCACTTGTTAAAGAGATTGTCTTTTCTCCATTGTATACTTTTGTCTCCTTTGTCAAAGATAAGGTGTCCATGGAGGTGCATGGATTTATCTCTGGGCTTTCTCTTTCTGTTTTGTTCCATTGATCTGTATTTCTGTCTTTGTGCCAGTACCATACTGTCTTGATGACTGTGGCTTTGTGGTAGATCCTAAAGTCAGGGAGGTTGATTCTTCCAGTTTCATTCTTCTTTCTCAAGATTGCTTTGGCTATTCAAGGTTTTTTCCATACAGATTGTGAAATTATTTGTTCTAGTCCTGTGAAAAATACCATTGGTAGCTTGATAGGGATTGCATTGAATCTATAGATGGCTTTTGGTAGTATACTCATTTTCACTATATTGATTCTTCTGATCCATGTACGTGGTATATTTCTCCATCTATTTGTGTCCTCTTTGATTTCTTTCATCAGTGTTTTATAGTTTTCTATATATAGGTCTTTTGTTTCTTTAGGTAGATTTCTTCCTAAGTATTTTATTCTTTTCATTACAATGGTGAATGGGATTTTTTCCCTTAATTTTTCTTTCTGTTTTCTCATTGTTAGTGTATAGGAATGCATGGGATTTCTGTGTATTAATTTTATATTAATTTTATATCCTGCAACCTTACTATATTCATTGATTAAGCTCTAGTAATTTTCTGGTGGTGTCCTTAGGGTTTTCTATGTAGAGGACCATGTCATCTGCAAACAGTGAGAGTTTTACTTCTTCTTTTCCAGTCTGGATTCCTTTTATTTCTTTTCCTTCTCTGATTGCTCTTGCTAAAACTTCTAAAACTATGTTGAATAGTAGTGGTGAGAGTGGGTGCCCTTGTCTTGTTTCTGACTTTAGAGGAAATGCTTTCAATTATTTGCTATTGAGGATAGTGTTTGCCTTGGGTTTATCATATATGGCTTTTATTATGTTGAGGTATGTTCCTTATATACCTGCTTTCTGGAGAGTTTTTATCATAAATGGGTGTTGAATTTTGTCAAAGAGATAATCATATGGTTTTTATTTTTCAATTTGTTAATGTTGTGTATCACATTGATTGATTTGCAAATATTGAAGAATCCTTGCATCCCTGGGATAAAGCCCACTTGGTCATGATGTACAATCTGTTTATTATGTTGTTGGATTCTGTTTGCTAGAATCTTGTTGAGGATTTTTGCATCTATGTTCATCGGTGATATTGGCCTGTAGTTTTCTTTTTTTGTGGCATCTTTGTCTGGTTTTGGTATTAGGGTGATGGTGGCCTCATAGAGTGAGTTTGGGAGTTTACCTTCCTCTGCAATTTTCTGGAAGAGTTTGAGTAGGATAGGTGTTAGCTTTTCTTTTGGTAGAATTCACCTGTGAAGCCATCTTGTCCTGGGCTTTTGTTTGTTGGAAGATTTTTGATTACAGCTTCGATTTCTGTGCTTGTGATGGGTCTGTTAAGATTTTCTATTTCTCCCTGGTTCCGTTTTGGAAGGTTATACTTTTCTAAGAATTTGTCCATTTCTTCCAAGTTGTCCATTTTATTGGCATATAGTTGCTGATAGTAGTCTCTTATGAGCCTTTGTATTTCTGTGTTGTCTGCTGTGATTTCTCCATTTTCATTTCTAATTTTGTTGATTTGTTTCTTCTCCCTTTTTTTCTTGATGAGTCTGACTAATGGCTTATCTATATTTTTTTTATCTCAAAGAACCAGCTTTTAGTTTTGTTGATTTTTGATATTGTCTCCTTTGTTTCTTTTTCATTTATTTTTGCCCTAATTTTTATGATTTATGTCCTTCTCCTAATGCTGGGAATCTTCATTTCTTCTTTTTCTAGTTGCTTTAGGTGTAAAGTTAGGTTATTTATTTGATTTTTCTCTTGTTTCTTGAGGTAAGCTTGTATTGCTATGAACCTTCCCCTTAGCACTGCTTTTACTGAACCCCATAGGTTTTGGGTTGTTGTGTTTTCATTTTCATTTGTTTCTGTGCGTATTTTGATTTCTTTTTTGATTTCTTCTCTGATTTGTTGGTTATTCAGAAGCATGTTGTTTAGCCTCCATATGTTGTATTTTTAATAGTTTTTTCCCTGTAGTTGACATCTAATTTTTACTGCATTGTTATCAGAAAAGATGCTTGAAATGATTTCAGTTTTTTTGAATTTACCAAGGCTAGATTTATGACTGAGGATATGATCTATCCTGGAGAATGTTCTGTGTGCACTTGAGAAAAAGATTAAATTGATTGTTTTGGGGTGAAATGTCCTATAGATATCAATTAGGTCTAACTGGTCAATTGTATCATTTAAAGTTTGTGTTTCCTTGCTAATTTTTGTTTGGTTCATCTATCCATAGGTGTGAGTAGGGTATTAAAGTCTACCACTGTTATTGTGTTAACTGTTAATTTCCCCTTTCATACTTGTTCACATTTGCCTTATGTATTGAGGTGCCCCTATGTTGGGTCCATATATATTTGTAATTGTTATATTTTCTTCTTGGATTGATCCTTTGATCTTTATGTAGTGTTCTTCTTTGTCTCTTTTCACGGCCTTTATTTCAAAGTCTATTTTATCTGATTTGAGTATTTATACTCTTGCTTTGTTTGGTCTCCATTTGCATGAAATATCTTTTTCTAGCCCTTCACTTTCAGTCTGTATGTGTCCCTTGGTTTGAAGTGGGTCTCTTGTAGTGGGTCTCTTGCATATATAGCGGTCTTATTTTTGTATCTATTCAGCCAGTCTTTGTCTTTTGGTTGGGGCAATGAACTCAATTACATTTAAGGTAGTTATTGGTAAGTATGATCCCATTGCCATTTACTTCATTGTTTTGGGTTCAAGTTTATACACCTTTTCTGTGATTCCTGTCTAGAGAAGATCCTTTAGCATTTGTTGAAGAGCTGGTTTGGTGGTGCTGAATTCTCTCAGCTTTTGCTTGACTGTAAAGCTTTTGATTTGTCCTTCATATTTGAATGAGACCCTTACTGGGTATAGTAATCTGGGTTGTAGGTTTTTCTCTTTCATCACTTTAAGTATGTCCTGCCATTCCCTTCTGTCCTGAAGAGTTTCTATTGAAAGATCAGCTGTTATCATTATGGGGATCTCCTTGTGTGTTATTTGTTGCTTTTCCTTTGCTGCTTTTAATATTTGCTCTTTGTGTTTGATCTTGATTAATTTGATTAATATGTGTCTTGGGGTGTTTCACCTTGGGTATCCTATTTGGCTATTTCCTTCCCCATTTTAGGGAAGTTTTCTGCTATTATCTCCTCAAGTATTTTTTGTTGAGGAGATGCCCTCATAATGCCCTTTTTGTCTTCTTCTTCTGGGACTCCTATGCTTTGAATGTTGGAGTGTTTAACATTGTCCCAGAGGTCTCTGAGGTTGTTCTCATTTCTTTTAATTCTTTTTTCCTCTCTGCTTCATTTATTTCCACCATTCTATCTTCCACCTCACTTATCCTATCTTCTGCCTCAGTTATTCTACTGTTGGTTCCCTCCAGTGTGCTTTTAATCTCAGTTATTGCATTATTCATTATTGATTGACTATTCTTTATTTCTTCTAGGTCCTGTTTAAACCTTTCTTGCATCTTCTCAATCCTTGTCTCTAGTCTACTTATCTGTAACTCCATTTTGTTTTCAAAATTTTGGATCATCTTTACTATCATTATTCTGAATTATTTTTCAGGTAGACTCCCTATCTCCTCCTCTTTTGTTTAGTTTGGTGGGCATTTATCATGTTCCTTTACCTGCTGAATATTTCCCTGCCTTTTCATTTTGTTTAAATTTCTGTGTTTGGGGTGCCCTTTCTGTAGGCTGGTAATTCATGGTTTCTCTTTATTGTGGATCCTGCTCCCTTTGGGTAGGGTTGGAATTGTGGCTTGTCAAGGTTCCCTGGTTAGGGGAGCTTGAGTCTGTGTTCTGGTGAGTGGAGCTGGATCTCTTCTCTATGAAGTGCAATGAAGTGTCCAGTAGTGAGTTTTGGGTGTCTATAGGTTTGGCATGGCTTTGGGAAGCCTGTCTTTTAATGCCTGGGGCTGTGTTCCTGTATTGCTGGAGAATTAGCCTGGTATTTCTTGCTCTGGAACTTTTTGGCTCTTGGGTGGAGCTCTTGTCTATTAATGTTCCCTGGAATCAGGAGTTCTCTGATGTTCTCAAGTTTTGGAGTTAAGCCTCCTGCCTCTGGCTTTCAGTCTTATTACAGTAGACTCAAGACTTCTCCATCCATTTAGCACAGATGATAAAACATCTAGGTTAGTGGTGAAACAGTTCTCCACAGTGAGGGACACCCAGAGAGGTTCACAGAGTTACATGGAGAAGAGAAGAGGGAGGAGGGACATAGAGGTGACCAGGAGGAGAAGAGGGGAAGTCAAAAGGGGAGAGAGCAGTCTAGCCAGTAATCAGTTCCCTAAGTGTTCTCCACAGCCTGGAACACCCAGAGAGATTCACAGAGTTAAATAGAGAAGAGAAGGGGGAGGGAGGAGATAGAGATGACCTGAGGGAAAAAAGGGAGAGTAAAAGGGAGTCAAAAGGGACATCTAACAACCTACATGTCCATCAGCAGATGAATGGATAAGAAAGCTGTGGTACATATACAAAATGGAATATTACTCAGCCATTAAAAAGAATACATTTGAATCAGTTCTAATGAGGTGGATGAAACTGGAGCCTATTATACAGAGTGAAGTAGGCCAGAAAGAAAAACACCAATACAATATACTGATGCATATATATGGAATTTAGAAAGATGTTAATGATAACCCTATATGCAAGATAGCAAAAGAGACACAGATATATAGAACAGTCTTTTGGACTCTGTGGGAGAGGGCAAGGGTGGCATGATTTGGGGTAATGGCAGTGAAACATGTATATTATCATATGTGAAACGAATTGCCAGTCCAGGTTCGATGCATGAGACATTGGGTGCACTGGGATGACCTAGAGGAATGGGCTGGGGAGGAAGGTGGGAGGGGGGTTCAGGGTGGGGAACACATGTACACCCATGGCAGATTCATGTCAATGTATGGCAAAACCACTACAATATTGTAATTAGCCTCCAATTAAAATAAATAAATTTATGTTAAAAAAAGAAAATATGGCCTTTTTTTTTTCAAGGTAATAGTAGGTTATAAAAATGAAAATTAATGGAGTAATAAAAAGCTTACATTATAAAGTGATAATAGTAAAAATATATCTAGGAATTTCTCTGGAGCTGTTGTGGATAGTGTGGGGTCAGTTCAGTTTCAGATAGTTCCTTGTTCCAGTTTATATTTCTTCTCAAGGTCTATAGGCCCCTTCCAATGCTTAGTCAATGTTAACTACAGACTTTTAATCTGTTGCACCAGTCATTTGCAGAGCGGTTCCCTCTTCTTTATTTTGGCTTTCTCTGTTTGCAAGTCTCTTCAGTGTCTTATTTCCACCCTGACACAAGGGAGCGAAGGTGATCATTTATGTATGCTCACTTGCTCAGTTGTGTTGTGGCGAGGGAGGAACACTGCAAAGAAATATCACTGGTGTGTGTGGGGAGTGCTTGCAGTGTATGGACCACACTGGGTTTGCCCCAGCTCAAGGCAGTGTGTGCTTTCCTGATCTACACTGCTCAGGCTCCAGGGTGCTCTGCAAGGGCACCATCCAAAGTGGGCCTTGGATTGTGTGCACTTTCCAGGTCTAAGCTGTTCAGGTTCAGGTTCTCAGGTACTCCACAAAGGCATAGACTTGGTTGGGCATGCGTTTTGTGCCCTTCCCAGGTCTGAGCAGCTTAGGCGACCAGGTGCTTGGTGAGTACACTGTCCCAGGTGCACGGTGCATCTTATCACCTCCCCGGTCCTAGCCGCTTGCTTTCCTTGGTGCACCACGAGAACACCGTCTCAGGTGTGCTGTGGGTCTCCTCTGGGGAGCTGATCTTGGGCTGTGATCCTCCTAGTGGATGTCAACCATCCAGGATCCCAGGAAGACATAGTTAGCAACTGGGAGCCTGCTCACATTTTGGTGGAAGATGCTGTCTCTGGGGCCAAGATTGCCCCCTGCCCTCCAGCTCTGGCTGTTGCCCGCCTGCCTCTCTGCCTGCGGCGGGTGGAGGAGCCAGTCCGCAGCCAGCTAGCTGTCCTTTGGTATTCTCTCAATCCTTTGTTCTGTGAGCTGGCCAAGCTGCACATTAGAGCCTTTCATGGGAAAGTTCTCTCTCTTTTTTTTTCTCTCCGGGGATCTCACAGTTTGGGTTGCTATCTCACATTAGCTCCCTCAGATTGTCCTCAGGGTATTCAGGCCTGGTCCTTACCCTAAACACTGATGATGCAGCATGCGCCTCCGTGTTCAGCCCCGCTCGCTGGTGGTGGATGCGAGCATCTGGGCTACTTCTCTTCTGGGAGTTGCGGTTAGGTGCGTATCCTGTGGTTTTTTTTTTTTTTTTCCCCTCCCAGTTTTGTTGCCCTCTGAGATTCCAAAACTCCCCACAGACCCACCCATAAGAGGGTTTCCTACTGTGTGGAAACTTCTCCTCCTTCACTACTCCCTCCCTAGGACAGGTCTCCATTCCGAACTCCTTTGTCTCTCTTTTTGTCGTTTATATTTTCTCCTACCTCCTTTCAAAGAGAATGGGCTGCCTTTCTGGGTGCCTGGTGTCCTCTGCCAGCGTTCAGAAGTTGTTCTGTGGAAGTTACTCAGCATTCAAGTGATCTTTTGACGAACTTGTTGGGGAGAAAGTGATCTCCCCATCCTATTCTTCTGCTTTCTTGGGACCCTCCACCCCCACCTAACTGATCCCATGCCATTTCTAAATCCATCTTGAACATCTGCAAGTTCTCAGTTCGCATACTGTTGAAGCATGACTTGAAGGATTTTGAGAATCACCTTCCAAGTGTGTGAAATGAGTGCAATTGTGCACTGCTTTGAACATTCTTTCCAAGGGATATTGGGTATAAATTCTACTTCACGAAAATTAAAGTAACTTGCAATTGATAAGCTACCATATATTTAGGTTTAAAATCTTTACTCCCTTGAAACCAGTAGAATTCATTGTTGATCTAGGGCCTTACAAAAGTAAAAATCTGCCTGCAGTGCAGGAGACCTGGGTTCGATCCCTGGGTTGGGAAGATCCCCTGGAGAAGGAAATGGCAACTCAATCCAGTATTCTTGCCCGGAAAATCCCACGGACAGAGGAGCATGGTGGGCTGCAGTCTATGGGGTAGCAAAGAGTTGGGCACGACTGAGTGACTGACACACACACACACATGCACACATTGAACACTAGGGATAACTAGCTTTATTTTGATAGTTCTTAGTTTGCAATTTGGGGGATAGGATTTACTTAGTAGAAGATATTGGTGTAAAGACATTAGTTAGTAAGGTATGTTCAGTACTTTCACTTGGTTGGATAAATCAGGCCACTAGGATGGGAGTCCCAGAGAAGGCGATGGCACCCCACGCCAGTACTCTTGCCTGGAAAATCCCATGGATGGAGGCTGTCTGGTAGGCTGCAGTCCATGGGGTCGCAAAGAGTTGGACACAACTGAGCAACTTCACTT
>NW_011495085.1:2581378-2589108 GCF_000754665.1 Bison bison bison
TTCACGTTTCATGCATTGGAGAAGGAAATGGCAACCCACTCCAGTGTTCCTGCCTGGAGAATCCCAGGGATGGGGGAGCCTGGTGGGCTGCCGTCTATGGGGTTGCATAGAGTCAGATACGACTGAAACGACTTAGCAGCAACAGCAGGATGGGAGTCCATGCTTTGCCAGTTATTTTATGACCATAAGCTAGTTACTCAACACCTGTGAAGGTGGATCAACTCAACCAATCATGTTAAATATTTTGCCTTACAGTGTTCTTCACTGAATGTATCCAGCGGGGTGTGATGGAGCTGGCTTGTGTGGGCCTCTGTGTTTCCTGATGCGAACTTGAAATTGGGCATAGTGGGAATATTTACATGACAGGAAACATCAAATGCTACAAATTGGAGCTTCTGCTCCCTACACAGCAAGCTGGTTTATGTTCACATGATTAGGTCCATCTTTGCATTTTCTGATCCAGTAATCAATGTTTAACTCTTGTAAGTGATAAAAGAAACAAGACAAAAGAAAATTGACTCTAAAATATTTTACTCTGTTCATGGTGTTGCTATAGCTTATTAAGACCAATTTGGATAAACAGATTTTTCTTTATGTGTCACTGATTTTTCCAAAAATAGTTTCATTGAAGGAAAATGTTTACTTTCCTAAAACACAAGGATTTGTGTGCTGTTTGACTAGGGTTTTTTGTTTTTTTTTTTTTGTTTTTGCATGCAGGAGAAATTCACTCTGTAGAGTAAATGAAAAGAAAATTTATTGGGGAGAAAGGGAAACTTAAAGAAAATCAACCATATCTGTGTCACAAAATGTGCAGAGATATGAGCTAATGGGGTTGTGGGTATAGATTATACTTGTGGGTGTAAAGTGGGTCTAACTCAGACCCCACATCCTTAGATCTGGAGACTATGAAGCTGTTTCCCATCTTACTCTTTCCTCTAAATAATGTTTTTTTCAGTCTCTGCTTTTCTTTCCTATTTTTTTTTTTTAAACAACTAGTATATTTATTTCTTTTGTTTAGTAGTTTGCCACATGCACATGGCATTCTGGATTTAATTCCCCAACCAAGGATCGTATCTGTGCCCTCTGTGTTGGGAGCACAGTCTTAACCAGAGAAGTCTCCTCAGTCTCAGCCTTTCTGTTGATATTGGTACCATTCTTCCATATCTGTCTATCATGTTCTCTGCTTATTTATCAAAGCCACCTGACCCCAAATAGACCACTGCAGTCTTTAACTATTCATGTATCCACCATAAGTACCCTCTATCTCTGGGTAAGATTTGAATGTGTTTAAATTCTTGGGAGAGAACTGATTGTCTTGGTTCAGCTTGTGGCTAAGACTTCCTTGAATCAGACGCCCACATCTAATTTAATCTGTTGTGGCCACAAGAACAGTGGTCCTGTAATATATATTTGGAGATCCAAGCTCACATTTCAGTGCGGCCTGGTGGCTTAGATGGTAACAAATATGCCTGCAATGCGGAAGACCTGGGTTTGATCCTGGATTGGGAAGATCTGCTGGAGAAGGCAACCCACTTCAGTATTCTTGCCTGGAGAATCCCATGGACAGAGGAGCCTGCAGTTACAGTCCATGGGGTCACAAAGTGTTAGACATGACTGAGCGACTAACACACACTGTAGGTAGGGAGCAGTTTCTAGAGTAGGGGCCATGGTTTAGGCAGACACCCCCAATTGTGTTTACCATAAATGATAGATAAATGATATGCCCTCTTATTGGAAAAGCTGAAATCCTGATTTCTTTTCAGAACACATTAATGGATTAATGTGTAGGAAGCTATCCAACTATGAAAAGTGACTGATGATAACACTTGGCATTCTTTCCAGCAAATCAAATTGTTAAATGATTTACTAGATTGTCATCACACATAGGAAATGTTTTGCTTTATTGTTTAAAAAAATACCTTTCATATCCCAGTATTACAAAGTGACCTAATTAACTGAAAAACTATATAATCAGCTCTTTAAAAATCCATAAAGAAAAGCATAATAAGCCTAGTAACCTAAGAAATAATAAAGTATAAATTAATAATACAGAACAGTGGGAAGCATATTTAATAAACATTATTAGTTCAAAAAATAGAAATTGCATGTTCCTGGTACTAACATATAAATTTTTCAAGTAATAGTTCTTTCTTGCTGATCGAGATGTAGTTGGGATTTATTTCTTTGTGGAAGTAAATGTGAAAAACTGTCAACGTTGTCTACATTTTCTCACTTGGGTTTTCATCACTGATATTGTAAAAATATCCTTTTCTTCTTCTAAGAGCTGTTGAGGTGCCTCTCAGAAGAATACACTCAAGAAATTTGGCCACAGGAGATGCTGGAAATGAGAGACAAATATATCCACATGCAGGTTTCTTTCATGGTCTGTCTGTATTAGTCTCAACAGTGCTTTGGTTCAGACTAAATGTCTTCAATCTTTGGGCTTTTAAAATAAAGAGAAAGCCCTGCACTTGTGGAAACAGTGTTGCTTCTGGAGAAGGGAGCCCTCTGAGGCGGCTCTGTGCGTGGACAAGGGGCCAGGACAGCAGTGAGAAACACGAGGGGGCCCCTTAAGTGTCAGGACAGTGAACGTGACCCAGAGGCAGCACAGCACAGGCCTTCTCTCCCACAGTCTCACTTGGGGCATTCTTGCCTCCACCTGCATGCTTCCCTGCTCTTTCGAAGTCTGTCCCTCCCATTAGGGCCTGGTGAGACTCTGCGACCCGCTGGACTGTAGCCCACCAGCCTCCTCTGTCCATGGGATTCTCCAGGCCAGACTACTAGAAGGGATTGTCATTTCCTTCTGCAGGAGATCTTCCTGACCCAGGGATCAAACCTACGTCTCCTGCATCGCAGGCAGACTCCTTACCCCTGAACCACCAGGGAAGCCCCTCGAGGGAACCCTGGCTCCCCTCCCTTTGCAGGGAACATAGAGTGATGCTGTTGATGTTTGACTTGCATTGCTTCCCTCCAAGAGGGAAGATTTCTGAGCATGGCATTTCAAGAGAGAGAAGAAGAAACTAGGATACGATATGCCAGAAAGAGTGGTGGAGCGGATCTAATATTTCTCAGAGGGGACAATTTGTGTGTTCTTCCAGAGGTGACTTTTCGCCTGGGTGACACAGATGGCTGCCTGGAGCCCTGGGCGTGCTCCTCTGCCGCCATCCCGGGATGCTCTGCTCCAGGTGCCCGTGCGGATCCTCTTCATTTGAATGGGGGGTGGGGGGATACCCAAACCTGGGGGAGACGGAGTGTTCATACCCAGCAGCTGCTGAAGCGGTGACTGTGAATTTGAGCCCAAGAGACACTCCTTTCATATTTGTTTCTCATTACCGACTTCTGAGGAGTTATTGGTACTTTGTATAGAACATCGTTGCTTGCAGCCCAGAATTGATACCTCCGCGAAGAAAGTAAAACTGGAACTGGAGAGTTAAGAGGGAGGGCGATGCCCATAATTTTTAATCTTTCTCCTCTTGGCATTTTCCAAAAAAAGGGGGAGCAATATTAGAAGGGATGTTCAGGTTTTTTCGTCGCTCAGGAGTACTGAAAAAAAATTATAAACCCGTCAAAGACTGGAATGTATTAAATGAATCTCTTATTGCTCTTGGTTTCAAGTTGCATGCTTGTAAGACACTTTGATAAAGAAGGAACATGCAGTGAAGGAACTTATCTATGGGAAAGTCAGAATTAGCTGAATAATGTAAGCGAAGTGGGTTGGATGGCGTCTGTGTTGGAGAAGCAGACGATGCTGCCACAGCACGTAGTGGGTGCTCTGTAAGCTGGTGCAGAGTCAGAGAAAGCCTCTCCGAGGAAACCGTGTTTCACTCGAGGGTAGAGGGGCATCTTCTTAGGTGAAGAGGAGAGGGCTCCTGTTTGAGGGAGCATGGGTGACATTTGGGAGCAGAGGATGATGCCTTCAGCCCACTCAGGAAATAGTGGGAGAGGAGGCAGAAGCTGCCTGGGCTCCCATTGAGAGCTTTGAATTTTATCCCCTGGACTACTGGGGAGCTTCTGAAGGGATTTAATCAGGGGTATGACAGGCCTGAATTTTAATTTAGAACATCATTCTTGCTGCTGGGTAGGGAATGGCCTGGAGTGAGCCTGAGAGGCTGTTCGAGTGTCTGAGAAAGCCCAGGATGGAAAGGGGTCTGTGCCTGGTGGCTGTGATAGCAATGAGAAGGCAGACAGAGATTTACAAAAGCAGAATGCTCAAGATTTGGTACAATAGGAGGTGAGGAAGAGGGAGATTGCTTCCAATTTGTCTGGCTGGCCCCACTCCTGCAGAGAGCAAATAAAGGGGCTTGCAGTCTGTTTTTGTGTGTGTTGCCTCTGCCTGGGAACTTAAGATCATCTTACACATTTCTGTGTTTTCATTGGGAAGTTTAATGAATGGTGAATAATGTAACAGCCCAGTGCTCTCTGGTGCTTTGCATATCTTTATGTCTCTTCTTTGCATCATCCCTGTTGATGAGACAGTTGTAGACAGAGGAAGCAGGTCTAGTCTTTTTTTTTTTGGCCACACCATGTGGTTTGTGAGATCTTAGTTCCCTGACCAGGGTTTGAACCTGTGCCCTTAGCACTGAAAACTTTGAGTCCTAACCACTGGATCACCAAGGAATTCCCCAGGGAAGCAGATTGAACTTGCTTCTCCTGTATTGGCCGGCGGGGTCTTTACCAGTGAACCACCAGGGAAGCCCCAGAAATCAAGGCTACTTAATGGTAAAGATTTTACTCTTCCCACCACAAAAAACCCATTTGCTTTTTAAGGACCCCGAAGAGTCAGACATGACTTGGTGACTAAACAACAACATTGATAGAATCCCTGACTAGTATTTGTATTCATAATTTCATTTGACCCTCACCAGCACTCCATTAGATAGGTATCACCATATTCCCCAATTAATAGATGAGGCAAATCTGGTTCAAGGAATGTAAAATTCTTGCCCAGGTTTCTGTAGTGTAAGGAGACCCTGGAGGTGGTGTTGCTGGGCTCCAGAACTCAGTCTTTCAACAGGGACTTGAACGGCCAACAGTAAGATGTCTCATGATGGCAAGTCACATCTGGTAGTGCATTAGAGCTGTGATGCTGCCCTGCTCATTTCAGTCCCCATATCATCCAGCACAGTGCACACGGGGAAGACGATATGGATATGTTTGTGTCTAGAGGTGATGTGAAAAGCTGTGTGTGCGCGTGTGCGTGTGTGCTTATGTAAGAGTGCTTGTTCTAGAGATACGGGAATGAAATGGGAAAGTTTCGTTCCAGGGGCAATCTTTCCTTTATTTCATGCTTGATCAGGGAAATCTCTTGATAACCCCTGCATATGGATGACATTTAATGTGAGTGTTTAGAATCTCTCTCAGTTTGTGTGTGTCTCTCATTGTGTGTGTGTGTTTCTACTAAACACCCACATTAAATGTCACCCTTATGTCAACATTCAAAAAACTAAAATCATGTCATCCAGTCCCATCACTTCATGGCAGATAGAGGGGGAAACAATGGAAACAGTGACAGACTTTTATTTTTTTGAGCTCCATATCACTGCAGATGGTGACGCCAGCCATGAAATTAAAAGATGCTTGTTCCTTGGAAGAAAAGCTATGACCAACCTAGACAGCATATTAAAAAGCAGAGACATTACTTTGCCAGCAAAGGTCCGTCTAGTCAAAGCTATGGTTTTTCCAGTAGTCATATATGGATGTGAGAGTTGGACTATAAAGAAAGCTGAGTGCTGAAGAATTAATGCTTTTGAACTGTGGTGTTGGAGAAGACCCTTGAGAGTCCCTTGGACTGCAAGGAGATCCAACCAGTCCATCTTAAAGGAAATCAGTCCTGAGTATTCATGGGAAGGACTGATGCTGAAGCTGAAACTCAATACTTTGGCCACCTGATGTGAAGAACTGAGTCATTGGAAAAGACCCTGATACTGGGAAAGATTAAAAGCAGGAGGAGAAGGGGACGACAGGATGAAGTGGTTGGATGGCATCAACGACTCAATGGACATGAGTTGGAGCAAGTTCTGGGAGTTGGTGATGGACAGGGAGGCCTGGTGTGCTGCAGTCCACGGGGTCACAAAGAACCAGACACGACTGAGCGACTGAACCGAACTGAGAAGGAATCTACTGATAAAACTGAGACAGAGATACTTGAAGAAGAGGAAACTTGGACAAACTTAAGTGGTAATAGAACACTTCCTGGGAAAAGCATAAATTTGTACTATGAGCCCAGCTTGCTTGAGTAAGTGAGCCCATCGTTGTCTGAGAGGGGGTTGCTGGTGTCACAGCTGTAGGAAGAGGGGTGACTTCTCCAAGCCCCACCCCCCACACTCCTCAGGGACTCTGGTGAGGCTCAGACTCCACTTACCCCTGTACCACTTCCTTCCTGGAAGTCTGGCTTCCAGAAGTAAGGAAGGTGAGGGGAAATGAGCTGAGGTGGAAGAGTTGCTTGTTCATCCTCCAGTCTACTGCACATGCTGAAGCTGAATCTCTAATACTTTGGCCACCTGATGCGAAGATCTGACTCATTGGAAAAGACCCTGATGCTGGGAAAGATTGAAGGCAGGAGGAAAAGGGGATGACAGGGGACAAGATGGTTGGATGGCTTCATGGACTCAATGGACATGAGTTTTTGCAAACTCTGGGAGATGGTGAAGGACAGGGAAGCCTGGCGTGCTGTAGTCCATTGGGTCACAAACAGTCAGACATGACTGAGCAACTTGAACACTCCCTCACATTTATTCACCTACTTCTCTTTCCATCTCACCACCTTTTTGATTTTTATGGAATAATCGCTTTAGCCTATGGTTCTGGCCAAGAGACTTCCAACAGTTCCTGTAAATAACCTCCTGAGGTGCATTACCCTTCCTGATCAACTACAAGAGTGGTTCACCAACTGGCACCTTGGTGTCCAGTCTTTCAAAATCAGTTCAGTTCAGTCTCTCTGTGTGTCAAGTCTTTCAAAATAGGTGCTGAATTATGGGAAGAGGAATCAGGAACAGAGATTTTCAATGGATGCTTTCCTTACCCTGCTTTGTTTCAACTTTATGGCTGTGAATATAATCATGTCCAGTGAAGTGAGACACTTCATAGCCAGTGAAGTGAGATATTGATGGAGATCCTTGACATTACAAGACAGACTGTACAGTTGAACTGGTCTGTGGCTGGACTCTGCCATGAGGAGTCAAGGATTGAAGTGCATGACCCTGACCTGGCAGCACTAGGGAGGTCAGAGATTTGCGGGGAGTAATTTTGAAGGATGTGGAGAATTTTTCTTTGCTGACTGCATTTTGTTTCCACCAATACCAAGAGACAGTATATACCATCCTTATGTATGAGAGACATGAGTGGAAAAATAACTTACTACCCTTTGACAAATGTTCTTGTGCTGATATAATGTGATGATTGGATCTTGTTAAACTTTTGCATTCTGAGCCACTGGCACCCCATCTGCAGGGTTTCTTGCCTATATAACCTGAAAGAGACAGTTTGCAAAAAGTTAATGGGTTGCAATTCCCTGAGAATTAGGGCACAGGAAGAAATGGATGGAGTAGGCCTTAAGCAGACAATTCTTGTGTGACTTTCAGTTTCTAGAATTCCAGAAAGCAATTTGCATAATAGAACTGGCTAATGTGTCAGTTCAGTACAGGCTAGGACCACAACTTACTTTGAAAAAACAGGCCATGACTTGGGCCTGAACTATGAATTTTTCATATAAACATGCTCTCAAATCACAC
>NW_011495085.1:2589208-2592908 GCF_000754665.1 Bison bison bison
GTACACACATACATGCAGACACACACTCTTCTGACCCATAATACTCCCATTGCATCTCTACACACTATTCTTCCTGCATTTGGCTACAGACTTTAAACATGTACACAAAAGTAGTAGAAGATTAAAAACTTTGTCTTGCTGTTACATTTGGACAGTTGTCTTTATTTTTAAATCCTACCACAGGATCTACTTCTTTACATGTTTTTCTCTTGTTCACATCCTTTTTGTCCCATAAGTCTCTCTTGTTTTTCTACCTGTATCTCTTTCCATATCTCATCTATAGGTCTCTATCATCAGAATCTTCCTTGTGTCTCTCTTTCCTGTCATATATCCATAATGTGCAGTCACAGGCCTGATAGAGCCTCTGGTAATAGAATGTTCTTGATCTACAAAGGATGATAAATGACTAACAAATAAGTGCTCTCTGGTCTTAACTGTAGGAGACAAAAACCAGCACTTACTCCTCTGGCCATGTCTGTTCGGTTTTCCCCTTCCTTCCCTGGTCATCATTTTACTAGTATTTTATTCCCATTTTAGAGAGGCAGATCATTCAACTCATAGTAAGCTCACTGGAGGTACCAGAAGGGAACTAGAACTAAGAATGTCTCCACTACCTCTTTCATCTTAGCTCAAATGAAAGGGAGTAGACTGAACATTTTGAAAGAACATTTAAATGTCAATATATTTTCCATCTCATCTTCTTTTAATTATCCCTCTTCTTTCTCCTTCTCCATCTGTCTTTAACACATAAACAGGCATGCTCATTTAAAGTGTTATTTCACTCTTGGAGGTACTTTTTAGGAATATGGAAAATGCTGAAGGAAGAGAAAAACATTAGCAAACGTACGTTTGATTAACATTGCAAGTGATGTGAGTTGCTCTCCTTTTGAAAGTGGAAGTGAGGATCTCGTGTGAACCAAACTTAGATTCTCATGATCCACTTAATTCCTTCTCTTTTAGGGAGAGAACAGCAGAGAAGAAAGGGGAAAATGATGTAAGTAAATATAGTAGCATGTGGAATCTACACCTGCCAGATAACTCAAGCCTTACTATTCATCAACTTAATAACTTCTGAATCATAAAAGAAGCAAACATTGAATATGTGCAAAAAGTGTTAACCTAACTTTGTAAATATAAAAACATATTTTGCATATATGCACATTATATGAGTTTATTCTGTTGGAAGTTATTAACTAATATTGAGAAACAGTTTGAATGCTTTAAAAGCAGAGACTTGCTTCATTGTTATCAGCATTCACAGCCTAACACAATGTGTATAAATTTGAAAAAATTGAACAGAAGTCATCTTCTAATAAATTGATATATGCTATTGTTTGTTACAGAAGAACATATAACAGGAATATTTTCAATATAATTT
Organism: Bison bison bison; assembly: GCF_000754665.1. NCBI lineage: Eukaryota > Metazoa > Chordata > Mammalia > Artiodactyla > Bovidae > Bison > Bison bison. The sequence goes on from NW_011495085.1 coordinate 2,590,587, forward strand.
ATTCTCATTGGAAGCTTTTCTCCATTAATTTATCAATGCAGTTTGCCAATTTGAGTTTGGACTTAAACATGGGAAAGAAATGTCCTGGTTTTTCCAGGTGTCGCAGGAATCATTTTCTGAGGCATGTGATAATTAAGATTTGTTAGCTCCTTATTAAAGCAAAAAAAGAATTTCCTTTGTTAACAGAACCTTTAGCCAAAATCCTCAATCTTGTCATCATCACAGATACAGTCCTCTAATTTTTTTTCATGGAAAAATTTGACTTTTATCTTGTTATTTTGCTAAGCTGAGCTTTCTGAATATAGGGATTATATATACACCAGGAAGAAAAATCAAATTTCCTAATTACCCTGAATATGCAGTAAGAATCAACCATAGACAAGGAAAACATGAATCAAGCATTAAGCCATTAAACTGTACCTAATAGGCATTTATTCAATGGGCCTTATGAATGCGAGTCGTGCCCCATTTAAAATCTAACTGGAATGATTGCACATTTCATTAGTGAAGATAATTACCAATTTGTTCCTTCCCCCAAAATCATGTATGTATGAAAAACTCTATGAGAAGGTAAACAGTGTTACCTTCAGAATACAGAATATAGACAGCCTGTTTAAATGGGGTCAGTGCAGTAACATTTCCTTATTAGACACAAACTCATAAATACTCAAAAGACTTATGAATATTCAGTATCTTCATTTACCCAGAAACTTGTCTTCCATTCCTAAATCTCTGGTTTGGTAATGGGGGTAGGGGTGGGGAAGGACCAATGTTCTTGTTCTAGTTTTGCAACTAACTAGCTGTATTCTTGGACAAATAAACTGGGCTTTAGGAGCTTCTATAAACTAAGAATGGCCAAATAGATGATTTACAGAATCTCTTTCATCTTAAAACAATATTATTATGTAGTTTAAAAAAAAACACTAGTTTTACACTCCTTGTACTTTCTTGTACAAAGGACTGTATATCTATTTCCAAAATAGATGACATTGGAGAAACATATTTTGGTGAGGAGGAGGGGAGTTTCCGTTAATCTGCATGTAATCCATTTGAACTTTGGTGGTAGTTAAATGTGGTTTTCTCCTTATCCTAAGTGTAATAATGAGCCAGTATTTACTGAGTGCCTATAACACACCAGGCATAGCGCTATGGAAACCTCAAAGCCAAAAACTGACAATTCACAGTTTAAAAAAAATTGTCTTGCATGTGATCAGAAATGCCCTTAGAGTTCAAAGAATGATGTGAGCATGTCCATACTCTTGGCTTTTTTTGTCTGATGGGATTCTCTTTCTTTGGTGGTTTTCATTTCCTCCTCTTTTCTTCTCTCCCTAATTCCTAAGGCTTCGACTTCATTAAGCAAGAAGTGCAGTTTGGTTATGAGAAGTCCCAAGTTCCACTTTTCCCCTTTCGTTCTCAAATATGTAATATACAGCACCATTTTGTTTGGAATCCTTAGATTTTTCTGCATATGATATTTCCATAAAACCAGTCAGCACTTTGCAATATGAATGACTTCAGTAGCCTGTCTTGAATCCATTTTTATTCTAAAAGACAGTATTCTCTTGGGGGCAAGACAGGTATCTGAACACAGCAAGAGTGGGGTAAGAGGAAGCAGTCAGGTCATTAGAATAACCACAATAATAAATATGCAATTATAACCCAAAGTGTTAAATGTCCCGAATTTCTTTTTTTTTTTTTTAAGATAACCTTCACAGAAGACTCAACTTAAGTGACCTAAATCATGGGGGAATCAGGAAATGGTCTGGCATGTGAAGGAAGAGAGGTTGATCAGTGGGGAGGGGTGCAGCGGGGGACGCGGCGGGGAGACAGAGGGAGACACACTTGGGAAAATTTTCCTTAGAAAAATATAAAGCAATAAGTAAGATTAATAATCACTCCCACAAAGGAAAGTTTCTATAATTTAAATATAGTGAACACAGGTACTAAAGCAGATGAATTTACTTTTTTTGCAAGTTTTATATGCAAAGAATGGGTGGGAGAATACCTAGAGGGAGGGGTATACATGAGTCACTGCTGCGCTGTGTGTAACAATCCTAATCTGAAGTTGTTATCTAAGAGTCAAAGACTGAACAGTGAAGGAAAAGCCCAGTCTCCCTTTTAGTTAGTTATTGAAGCTCCAGTTTAAAAAGTGTGCTGACCTTGTACATGTTTTTTAATTCAAATATTTCATATTAAAAATATAGAAAATGCTTTTCAGTTCAGTTCAGTTCAGTCGCTCAGTCGTGTCCGACTCTTTGTGACCCCATGAATAGCAGCACACCAGGCCTCCCTGTCCATCACCAACTCCTGGAGTTCACCCAG
>NW_011495085.1:2593008-2595562 GCF_000754665.1 Bison bison bison
CAAAGTACTAGAGTTTCAGTTTTAGCATCATTCCTTCCAAAGAAATCCCAGGGCTGATCTCCTTCAGAATGGACTGGTTGGATCTCCTTGCAGTCCAAGGGACTCTCAAGAGTCTTCTCCAACACCACAGTTCAAAAGCATCAATTCTTCGGCACTCAGCTTTCTTCACAGTCCAACTCTCACATCCATACGTGATCACAGGAAAAACCATAATACCCAATTTAAAACTTTGTAAAAAATTATTACTTGGCTACCAAGTTTGCTAGTCCTGTGTTACCTTATTTTCCATCTCTGATTCTATTTTTCACTTTGGCCATGCTTGGGGACTGATGTTCTCCCCAGTCAATGAAATGTCCAGAATGGCAAAAAGAAAGAGGATTTAATTTTTATTTGTTCTTTTGTGTTCTGCCCAATTCAACGTTTCATTGTTACATTTCTAAATGTTTCTTTTTTAAAAATTGAAGTATAGTTGATTTGCAATATTATATATAGGTGTACAACATAATGATTTAATATTTTATAGATTGTACTTGAGTTATAGTTATGATAAACTTATGGGTTATATTCCCCATGCTTTAAAATGTATCCTGTAGCTTTTTTATGATATTTGTTTGTACCACTTAATCCTCCATCCTATATTAACTCTTCTCCCCAGTGGTAACCACTAGATTGTTTTCTATAGCTATGATTTTGTTTAATTTATGTTATATTTACTAGTTTATTTTTTAGATTCCACATGTAAGTAATATCATATAGTATTTGTCTTTCTCTGACTTATTTCACTGACTATATTACCCTCCAGGTCCATGGCAAAATTTTATTCTTTCTTATGGATAGTATCCATAAGATATTATTGTGAGTGTGTATGCATCTTTGTCGCTCAGTTGTGTCTGACTCTTTGTGACCCCATGGAGTGTTTCCTGCCAGGCTCCTCTGTCCATGGAATTATCCAAGCAAGAATACTGGAGTGCGTAGCCATTCCTTTATCCAGGGGATCTTCCCGACCCAGGGATTGAACCCAGGTCTATTGCATTGTAGGTAGATTCTTCAGTCTGAGCCACCAGGGAAACCCCTTGTTGTGTGTGTGTGTGTGTGTGTGTGTATGTGTGTGTGTGTGTGTGTATACATCACATCTGTTTTTAATCTATTCACCTGTTCATGGACACTTAGGTGGCTTCCATATCTTGGCAATTGTAAATAATGCTACTATAAACTTTGGGGTGCAACTATCTTTCTAAGTTAATATCTTTGTTTTCTTCAGATGTATACCCAGGAGTGAAATTGCTGGGTCATATGGTCATTCTGTTTTTAGTGTTTTGAAGAACACTGTAGAACATACAGTGTTCTACAGTGGCTGTACTGATTTACATTCCCACCAGCAGTGTTTGCAAAATCTCTTTTCCCTACGTCTTCTCCATTGCTTGTTGTTTGTGTTCTCTTTGATGCTAGCCATTCTGAAAAGTGTCATATGATATCTCGTAGTTTTTGAACTGCAATTCTCTGATCATTAGTGATGTTGAGCATCATTTCATGCACCTATCAGGCATCTATATGTATTCTTTGGAAAAAATGTCTGTTCAAGTCTTCTGCCCATTCTTTAATAAGGTTGTTTGTTTCTGGATATTGAGTTTATGAGGTGTTTATTTTGGACATTAAACCATTTATCAGTCATATCATTTGCAAATATCTTTTCCCATTCTGTAGGGTGTCTTTTCATTTTGTTGATGGTTTCCTTTGCTGAGCAAACAACTTTAATTGTAATTAGGTTCCATTTGTTTGTTTTTGCTCTTGTTTTCTTGCCTTTGGAGACAGATCCAAAGCAATATTGGTGTACTTTATGCCAAAGAGTGTTGTGCTTATGTTTTCTTCTAGGCGTTTTATGGTTTTGGGCCTTACATTTAAGTCTCTCATGCATATTGAATTTGTCCATGTGTGTGATATGAGACAGTGGTCCAGTTTGATTTATGTGTAGTTGTCAAGATTTTCCAACACAATTTATTGAAGAAGCTATCTCTTCCTCATTATATATTCTTGCCTCCTTTGACATAGACTGCTGCTGCTACTGCTGCTGCTGCTGCTAAGTCGCTTCAGTCGTGTCCGACTCTGTGCGACCCTATAGATGGCAGCCCACCAGGCTCCCCCGTCCATGGGATTCTCCAGGCAAGAACACTGGAGTGGGTTGCCATTTCCTCCTCCAATGCATGAAAGTGAAAAGTCAAAGTGAAATTGCTCAGTCATGTCCAACTCCTAGCGACCCCATGGACTGCAGCCCACCAGGCTCCTGCATCCATGGGATTTTCCAGGCAAGAGTACTGGAGTGGGGTGCCATTGCCTTCTCCAACATAGATTAATTGACCATAAAAGTGTGGGTTCATTTTTGGACTCTATTCTGTTCCATTGATCTATGTGACTGTTTTTGTGTGAGTACAGTACTATTTTTGATTACTGTAGCTTTGTAGTATGGTTTAAAATCAGGGAACATGATGCTTCCAGCTTTGTTCTTCTTTCTCAAGATTGTTTTGTCTATTTGGAGTCTTTTGTGTTTTCATACATA
>NW_011495085.1:2595662-2618006 GCF_000754665.1 Bison bison bison
GCTTTGTAGTATGGTTTAAAATCAGGGAACATGATGCTTCCAGCTTTGTTCTTCTTTCTCAAGATTGTTTTGTCTATTTGGAGTCTTTTGTGTTTTCATACATATTTCATAAATACTATAATTTTGTAAAAAATGTGATTGGTATTTTGAAAGAGATTGCATTAAATCTGTAGACTTCCTTGGGTAGTGGCCATTTTAACAATATTCTTTCAATCTGTGAACACAGTATATCTTTCCATCTGTTTGTGTGGTCTTCCTTTCCTTTCATTGGTATGTTATACCAATGAATACAGGTTTTCTGAATGTAGATCTTTTACCTCCTTAGATTTGTGTGCTGTGCTTAGTTTCTCAGTTGTGTCTGACTCTTTGCAACCCCATGGATTGTAGCCTGCCAGGCTCCTCTGTCCATGGGGATTCTCCAGACAAGAATACTGGATTGGGTTGCCATGCCCTCCTCCAGGGGTTATCCAACCCAGGTTCAATCCAACCCAGGGATTGAACCCAGGTCTCTCACATTGCAGGCAGATTCTTTACCATCTGAACGACCAGGGAAGCCCAAGAATACTGGAATGGGTAGCCTATCCCTTCTCCAGGGGATCTTCCCAACCCAGGAATTGAACTGGGGTCTCCTGCATTGCAGGTGGATTCTTTACCAACTGAGCTACCAGGGAAGCCCTTAGATTTACTCCTAGGTATTTCATTCTTTTTACTGTGATTACAAATGGAAGCGTTTCTGAATTTCTTTTTTGGATAGTTCATTGTTAATGTATAGAAGCACAACAGATTTATTTACATTAACTTTTTATCCTGAAACTTTACTGAATTTATTGATGAGCTCCAGTAGTTTTCTGGTGACATCTTGAGAATTTTTCTGTGTATGGTATCATGCAATCTGCAAACAGTGACAATTTTACTTCTTCCTTTCCAGCTTTGATACCTTTTATTTGTTTTTCTTATCTAACTTCTGTGGCTGGGACTTCCGGTACTGTGTTGAATAGAAGTGGTGACCGTGGCCATCCTTGTTTTGTTCCTGATCTTAGAGGAAATGCTTTCAGCCTTTCACCATTGAGTGTGATGTTAGCTATGGACTTGTGTCATGTGCCTTTTATTTTGTTGAGGTATGTTCTCTCTGTAACCACTTTCTGAAGAGTTTACCATAAATGGCTGTTGAATTTTGTCAAAAGTTTTATCTGCATCTATTGAGATGATCATATGGTTTTTACTCTTCAGTTTGTTAATGTGATGTATGACATTGATTCAGAATCCAGAAATTAATCAATATTTGGGATAAATCCCACTTGATTGTGTTGTATGATCTTTTTAAATTTATTGTTGGATTCAACTTGCTAATATTTTTTGAGCACTTTGCATCTATTTTCAGTGATATCTGTCTTTAATTTCTTTCCTGTGGTATCTTTGATTTTGGCTCCAAGGTGATCACATAGAATGAATTTGGAAGTATTCCTTTCTCTGCAGTTTTTTCTGAAATAGCTTGAGAAGGATAGATGTTAACTCTTCTCTAAATATTTGATAGAGTTCTTGTGTGATGCCATCTGGTCCTGAATTTTTTGTTTGTTGAAAGTTTTTTTTTTTATTACTGATTTAATTTCATTACTGGTAATTGATGTTTTCACATTTTCTATTTCTCCTTGATTCAGTCTTGGGAGATTGTATATTTCTAGGAATTTTTTCATTTCTTCCAAGTTGTCTATTTTACTGACATATAGCTATTTGTAGTAATCTCTTATAATTGTCTGTATTTCTTTGGTGTTGGTTGTAACTTTTTATTTTTTCATTTCTAATTTTATTGACTTGAGTGCTCTCTTCTCATTTATTGATGCATCTGGCTAAAGGTTTATCAATATTGTTTATCTTTTCAAAGAATCAGTTCTTAATTCCCTTGATCTTTTCTATCGCTTTTTAAGGCTTGACTCAAATTGTCATTAGTATACACTTGATCAAAAGAACATAAATTGGGATGAACTACTGAATATGAAAATAAAAATATTACTTAAATGCATGTTTTAATGAAATAAACACATCTAAAATTCTCAGTCAGTTAAAAAGTCTTCATCTGAACACTAGTTATTGCTATGTTGAGGGAGGGCTCAGAATCCTGATTTTCATTTTTAAGGATATAAGTACTATACAGAAATTATGGGAATGGAAGATATCTTATAGCAGTGTCGCTCACTTCTTTGAGTCTTTTCAAGTTATATGCCAACAATTACATGGTCATTTATGAGCAAGATCAGCTGCCAGCACTAATGGAGTGCTTCTCCAGTTTTCTTAAAAAGAAAATAACTGGACACACCTGATTTATAAGAAGATGTTGCCAGTCATTAAAGCTACTCAGTTTGCCCAAAATTCGATGCCCAAATTTCAGTATTGCCTCGTTTGGTGTCTAGAAGTTTTTACACATCAGGATGATACTATTTTCTTTTGTAAAATAGGAGAACTAAGATTATAAAAGAGAAAATAAAGAAAGTTGATTCTGAATGATGCCTTTTACTTTAGGGAATGTGCGGGCAATCAGTTTTAGAAAGAATACACATGGTTAGTCAGATTTAGAAACTGATTTCCTTAAAACCGACCATTTCCACACGCTACTTGGAGTGTCCTCAAGTGCCCCAAGGTCATTCATACCCTAGTTTAAAGGTAGCTGTATTAAAGTATCAAGAAAAAGGACCGCTGAATTCTATTATAGACAACTAGTAATAAAGTATCAGATAATGGCTTAGTCTTTTATTTGTCTCACCAACCCATTATATTTAATGTTAGAACTTGAGGTATAAGGCACACTTCAATTTCTTTATGAATGTCCCCTTGTGCCTCTTATAAGAAGCAAAATATTTTCAATGGATCAATAGAATACATGATGAGTATAATACATATCCAAAGGCATTAAAGTTATAAATTCAGTAAATGTGCTGTGAACACTGGGATCATCCTCTGGCTCTAAATTAAACAGCTCCGTTTGTGAGATGAAGGCCACTGTAAAACTGTATTTCCTATAGGAAAAGCATTCTAAGATTCTATGAGTTCTGATATGAAAGCTGGAATAAAATGGAATATGCATTTACCATTTCAGAGGTCTCATGGATATTACAGCATCTTACAGAGAAAAGGAAACATCTTTTATATGTTGAAATCTTTTCATATTGAAGGGATAAAGAGGGATTAAATGCAGTTAATCTATACTAGTATTTCTAATAACAGTATAGTATTCTTGTTTCCTGTAAAGAAGAGGATCAGTAATTAATTTCATCCTCAGTAATTTGTATTTTGCCTTGACACAGTTCTTAGTAATAATCTTGGATTAGACATATGTTTGCTTTTTCTCTTAGCATCCCAGTTTTCTCATATGTTGAATGAGACAGTTAGATGGTTTTTAACTTCCTTAGTAGCTTGAACTATACTTTCAATCTATGATACTGTGAAACATTATACTTCAAATGAATTTAAAGTTGTGGCTGATTTTATTTTTTTAATTAAAAAATTTTCATTTTTAATTGGAAGATAATTGGTTTACAATGTTGTATTAGTTTCTGCTGTACAACAATGTGAGTCAGCCATATGTATATTTATCTCCCTTCCCTCCTGAGTCTCCCTCTCGCCCCTCTAGGTCATCACAGAGCACCGAGCTGAGCTTCCTGGGCTATACAACAGGTTCCTACTAGCTATCTGCTTTACATGTGGTAGTGTATATATGTCAATTCATTCAACCCTCTCCTTCCCTGCGGTGTCCACACATCCATTCTCTATGTCTGTGTCTATGTTCCTGCCCTGCTGGCTCTTTTCTAATGTCTCTGGATTTTAATGACATTCGGACCCCAAGCTTCTCACTATAGGTCACTTTAGGAAAAACCCAGCTGAGACCAAAGCTCTGCTCTCTTGGCTTTGTTAAATATTTGATGGCAGCTAGCTTCTCATCTGTTTAGAGTTTGGTTTAGTTTATAGTTATCAGATCAAAGGTTTTATAATTAGTTTGTCTTAAAGGAAAAGACAAAACATTTATAATGTCAGGATTTGATAAAAAGTGGGAGAGGATACTTGAGTTTAGTACAGATGGCGGTGTATATGCGAGTGTCTCCAATGAAAGAGTGTTTCTTGTATGTCCAGACTTCTCTGTTTGCAGTCTGTGCCGGTCTCAAGGAGACATTATCTTAAGGGGATCTTACCTTAAGGCTTTGAGGCACTTTCTCATTCTGAGGGAATAGACAGGCATACATGGATCTTCTGCTGCCATACTTCGATGGAATCAAAAAAAGTCCCCCAGAGAGGGTCTTAAAACACTGAGTAAAATCTAAATGGGCTGTTTGATTTGAGACACCTTCCATCAGTTTGTTGGGAAAGTAGTACTGACAGAAGAAGGTGTCTCTAGTTTAGGCAGCAACATGACCTTCTCGATGACTGATCATCATTGTGGTAGAATTGGCTCATTCAAGGTGCTCTTAGAGTGAGAATGATTCCCTTCAACATGGCCTCAGTATCAGCCTTCCTGGTGTGTAAGAAAAGAAGGAACGGCTCCCTGAAATCATCCTGAGACCCTCACAGACACACCTGATATACACCATGGATACTCTGGAGATTTGTGAGGAGATATTTGAAGGGACTGTTTGTTCCTCAAACTGTCAAGTCAGAGAGTTGCTGTTTTTAGTGGTGTTTTTCTGACTAAGTGATTATCCTTGCTCTGGTATGACCTAGACTGCTATAAAATAGTTACTCGGGGTATGGTTGTGTAGTGATTGACAGAAAGCTGTAAAGACACAGCCAAAGGTTACAAGTCCTCTTAATGTAGGTGAAGGATACAGCTTAATTCACAGAGGTCATGCCATTTTCAGCTGATTGGTGGGTTTTATTAGCTTTAAATCCTCCCCAGAGTGATCAGTGATACCTCTTGATCAGGGTATGAATCCTGTCAGGGACATGGAGAAGCCCTTTGTGCCCTCTTCTTAGGGACATTAAACCCTCTTGGACCCTTCAGATTGTTCAGGAGACTTTGGCTGCGTATTTGATTGCCTACCAGCTACAAAGAATTTGTCATAGTCCAGGTTCTTTCCTGAGTGCCTCTTGAGGGGCTCGGATGTCACTTTCCTGATGTGATATTTCTTACCAGGTGGAAGTGTCAAACCTACCTGAAATATATTCTCAGAGTCTCATTAAGCTTCTATTTTCCTTAATGCTATTTGAAAATAGAGTTCTGTGTTCCTGGCATTTGATTTTCTAGGAAGTGTTAATGTATTTTATCTGAACTCAGGATACTAACTAGAGAAGTTTTACCAGCGAAAACCAAACCTGTTCATTTAACTTTATCCTCATTTGCAATAGGCCCAAAGAGTTTTGGTCTTGGAGAAACTGTCAAATAAGTTTGATATTTACCCTATTAGCGGATGAAGGCTAAGGTGGAATATTTGAGGAGGGGGGAATTTTATTCCCTTTTCCTTCTGTTTACTTTATTTGCTTTAGGTTATCATTTAGATTTTTTTTTTTTTAATCTCTGTTAACACCTTTGATTAATCCATTCCAGTTTGAATTTGGGTTTATTGACTCTTAAACTGACATTTCCTGCTATGGAGTTGAATCAATGATTCAGCCAATATATGGAATGTTTTTACTAACATACTAATGCAATTTATTGAGTATTTGTTGTGTGCCAGATACTGTCCTTCATTACTGCAAAGCTTTGAGTTTGGTACTTCATTATTCTCATTTACTGATTAGGTACTTGAAGCTTAGAGCAGTTAGGTTTCGGAACTAGGCAAGCTGTCTTCAAAGCCCACCCTTTTTAGTTCACACTGTACTATACTGCTTACTTTGCTTTGCAGCTAGAAAAGGAAAGTTAATTATACATTTTATTTTAGCTGTCCTATTTTGGGAGCTCAACTTAGGGAAGGTGAAAACGGAAAACCTTGCTGGTTTCAGCTAAGACATATAAAGAACTTGGAAGTCATCATTTCTGTCCTTAAAACAAGAGAAAGTGAAAAATCTGGACACCAGGAAGTCAATGAGCACTCTTAGACCCATCAGAGCAGCGAGGTTGCAAAGCAAACCGTTGCCCTGACATCTGGAGAGACAGGTGAGTTTGGAGAGTCATAGCAGAGGTCTGCTTATCTGGAGTTGTTCTGGATTCATAAAGTGGTAGAAACTCTTAAATGGTAATGTTGGTGAATTGCTAGAGCCTGATTCTGGACTAGCCTGAGAGTGAGAAAATCCAGGGGCCACAGGCTTAGAGGAGTCTCCTTAAGTGTCAAGGGCTTTATTCCCCTAAACTCCACCAGGTTCCCATGGTGAGAGATCCTTTCTTGGTCCTTGCAGGGGAAGGGAAGGAGTAATCTGTAACGAAATACATCAAAGCCTTCTCCATAACAAAGGCCTACTCCGTGGAAATTTCCTGCACTTCAGTCTCCTCCAGACCTTGTGTTGTAGGAAAAATGGGGCATGGGAGGATGGTCATGTCCCAGGTCTTGGGTGAGTCCTTGGGATGGGCTGCGAAGTAAGGGTCCTTGGCAAAGAATTCAGGAACAAGCCATAGTAAAGTGAAACCAGCTTTATTTAGAGAGAGAGGCATTCCATAGGCAGAGTGTGGGCATCTAAGAATGTGAGAGTGGCCCTGGCCTTTTATGGTTGGTCTCAGAACTGACATGGTACTTGTGGGTGTGCCATTTAGCTGCTGTATCACAATGAGTGTATAATGAGGCTCAAGGTCTATTGGAAGTCGAATCTTCTGCCATTTTAGGTTTAACTATTTCTAACAAGTTTTTGTCATGTCCTGTTCTTAATGGTTGTGTCATTCTTTTAACTCATTATTGAGTTAAAAGGGGTTTTTGCAGAAACTGATGCCTGTGGCTATTGGTTTTTATTTTGGCCAGCCAAAAATTAATTCTGCTATTTCACTCACACTTTGTGGGTGATTATATTCAGTAGTTATACCTGACACACCTGTAAAGTCTTCTGTTTTTCTTGAAATGTCTTTAGCCCTCTCTTCTGCAGAAGCAAAGGCATATGCTCCAGCACCATGAGTCTCATTTTCACTTTCCATATCAGAATCAATTACTAAGGTTTTTTGTCTTTGTGTCAGTCTAATAATCACATTATCTGAATCAGAACTAAATTCTGAAAAACCGTCATCTTCTGAGACACTAGTATACATGTCACTTGGATAGTCAGAGAAAGTGCTTGCATAAAATTCACTGAACAGTTCTTTACTCAAAATTTCATGGTGAGTCATTTTTGAAAATTTTTATGGTAATAAAATTGAGTATATAATATGCACAAGATTGGAACAGAAATCGAATGGAGCAAAATGTGAATAATAATGATGATCATAAGTAGTATAATGAACCCTTGATCAATTTTGAACTCTAATAACTTCAATAGCAGTCTTAATTGTATCACTTTCTAAAAATGTATTGATACATCTCCAATCAATAATGTTTGGGCACAAAAGATGTATTAATATATCTCCAGTCAGTAATATGCTAATGGTTGTGCCCTGTCCCCTTCCTTTCTGTATCACTTCCAGATTCTCTTAAGGGGAGAAACAAGGTCATAGGAGTTAGGGTTTCAAGGAAGTGGATTGAAAGAGCTGCAGCTAGAAAAAGGAATAGAGGTTGAAGGGTGGAAGGAGGTACAGGAAGGGACCCTTGTGTCACTAAACTGTTAAAAATAGTGTAAATATTTAAATAGTGTAATAGTGTAAATAGTTAAAAAAAGTGTACATTTACACAGCCCAGAGACAGGCCCATGAAAAGACAATGACTTATCCATTGATTCCAGAATCCTCCTTTTCCCCTGCCCCTTACCATCACACCAGCAAGGCTCCAGTGCAATAACAGTGTGTGCTTTTCAGACACTCAGTTGTGTCCGACTCTTAGTGACCCCATGACTTAGTGAGCCCACCAGGAGCCCACCAGACTCCTCTGTCCATGGAATTTTCCAGGCAAAAATACTGGAGTGGGTTGCCATTTCTTCCTCCAGGGAATCTTCCGAACCCAGGGATAGAACCTGTATCTCTTGTACCTCCTGCATTAGCAAGTGGGTTTTTTACGACTAGTGCCACCTAACAGTGGGTCACAGCTAAAAGAGCTGAAAGTCACAGAGTCTCTCAGAGGAAAAGTCCTCAGGGAAGTTCAAAGTTAAGAGAAAAGTAGGGAGACTGGCATATATATCTACAGCAAAGGCAAACAAACAAACCAACCCCCAAACCAGAAGCCAACTCTTAGCAGGTTAACAGAATCCTCACACTCAAGGCATGTTTGCCTCTGTACCTATTGCCTAATACAGCATGTATGGCTTTCAGCAAAAGATCATACATGACAAAAAGAAAAAGCGTGAGGAACTCAGATATCATAGAATTGTTGGGACAAAGCAAAGAATCAAAAGGAAATGTGAGAAAAAAATAAAAAAAACAAAACACAAATAAAGAGTGCTTTTGATGAGCCATTGGTAGACTTAACATGGCCAAGGGAAAAATCGGTGAGTTTGAAGACAGAAGAAAATAAAAAAACACAGTGTTGAAGATCTGTGGCGCAATACAAAAAAAGTGTACCATCTGTATAATTAAACTACCAGAAAAAGAATAGAGAAAAGTTATTTAAAATAATAGCCAAACATTCCAAAATTAATAACAGGTACAAAATCACAAATCTAGGAAGTTCATTGACGAAAATACCCAAAATATGAATAGGCATACCATGTTCAAACTGCAGAAAACCAAAGATAAAGAAACAATCTTTAAAAACCTACATGGAGAGAAAACGCTTTATCTGGAAGCAATAAGAATAAGAGTTACAGTGCATATCTCATTCAGCTTAGTTCAGTCACTCAGTCATGTCTGACTCTTTGCAACCTCATGGGCATGGACCGCAACATGCCAGGCTTCCCTGTTCATAACCAGCTCCTGGAGTTTGCTTAAACGCATGTCCATCAAGTCAGTGATGCCATCCAACCATCTTATCCTTTGTCATCTCCTTCTCCTCCCACCTTCACTCTTTCCCAGCATCAGGGTCTTTTCCAATGAGTCAGTTCTTCACATCAGGTAGCCAAAGTATTGGAGCTTCAGCTTCAGCTTCAGCATCAGTCCTTCCAATCAATATTCAGGACTGATTTCCTTGAGGATTGACTGGTTTGATCTCCTTGCAGTCCAGGGAACTCTCAAGAGTCTTTTCCAATAGCACCATTCAAAAGCATCAATTCTTCAGTGCTCAGCTTTCTTTATGGTCCAGCTCTCACATCCATACCTGATTACTGGAAAATCATAGCTTTGATTAGACGGACCTTTGTCAGCAAAGTAATGTCTTTGCTTTTTAATATGCTGTATAGGTTGGTTATAGCTTTTCTTCCAAGGGGCAAGCGTCTTTTAATTTCACTGCAGTCACCATCTGCAGTGATTTTTGGAGCCCAAGCAAATAAAGATTCTCACTGTTTCCATTGACATCTCATTAGATACATATAAACAAGTTGTGAGTTTGGTGAAATATTGAAAATGCTCAGAAAAAGATCCCACCAACTTGAAGGCCTATATGCAATAAAATTATTCTTCAAAAGTGAAGGAGAAAGACTTTCTTAAACAAAAACTGAGGCAATTCTTGAACAGCAAATCTGCTCTGTGAGATGAGATTTTATTTACCTAACATCCAAAGTGATAAGAGATCTCAACACACCCATGCACACGCACAGAGCCATATGATCCAGCACTCCCACTTCTGAATATATATTCAAAGGAAAGGAAAAGAAAGCTATTGAAGAGATATGCACCCATATTAATCACAGCGTTATTTATAGTAGTCAAGATATATAAACAACCTAAGTCCATGGATAAAGAAAATGTGGGGCATATATACAATGGAAAAGAGAAGAAACTCCTATTATTTGTAAAAACATGGATGAATCTGGAAAACATTAAGCTAAGTAAAATTAACGAGATGCAGAAAGACAATAAATACTACATGAAATCACTCATGTGGAATCTAAAATAGTCAAACTCATAAAAACAGAGTGTAGCATAGTGGTTGCCAGTAGCTGGGGGTAAATGGAGAGATGTTGGTTAAGGGGTACAAAGCCTATGATTCAAGATGAATAACTTTTGGAAACCTGTATAACATTTGGAAATGTATAACAATGCAAATATAGTCAACAATGCTGTATTGTGTACTTGAAGTTTGCTAAGAGGGTAAATCTAGGAGTTCTCAACACATACACAAACAAGAAAAAGTTTCTGTGAGGTAATCACTATATCAATTAGCTTATTGTGTCAACTATTTCACAGTGTATATGTATATATGAAAAATTCCCTTAAACATATACAATTTTTATTTGTCAATTATATCTTAATGAGGATGGAAAACTCTGAGTGTGAGGTGATTGACAAAGGAAAAAATCAAGCTGATGTAATCAGCTATTTTAGAACATTCTAAAACAGTAGGTAATTTCTTTCCAACCTATGCATCACCTGTCTTCAGCAAGATAGATCCCATTCTAGGCTTTTTAATAAAACACATCTTAGTAAATTAAAAGAAAAATTATACATATGTGTTTTCAGATTACAATAAATTAAACTAGAAATCAATATAAGAAGATAGCTGGAAAATCCAGTTTGTTGTGATTGACACAGTCAAAGGTTTTGGTGTAGTCAATAAAGCAGAAGTAGGTGTTTGTCTGGAACTCTTGCTTTTTCTATGATCAAATGGATGTTAGAAATTTGATCTCTGGTTCCTCTCACAACAAACTGTGGAAAATTCTTAAAGAGATGGGAATACCACACCACCTTACCTGCCTCCTGAGAAATCTGTATGTAAGTCAAGAAGCAATAGTTAGAACTGGACATGGAACAAAGGACTGGTTCCAAATTGGGAAAGGAGTGTATCAAGGCTGTATATTATCATTCTGCTTATTTAACTTATATGCAGAGTATATCATGTGAAATGCTGGACTGGATGAAGCACAAGCTGGAATCAAGATTGCCAGAAGAAATATCAATAACCTCAGATATGATACCTCATATGATACCTATGATACCTCAGAGATGATACCACCCTTATGGCAGAAGGCAAAGAGGATCTAAAGAGCCTCTTGATGAAAGTGAAAGAGGAGAGTGAAAAAGCTGGCTTAAAATTCAACATTCAGAAAACTAGGATCATGGCATGCAGTCCTGTCACTTCATGGCAAATAGATGAGGAAACAATGGAAAATGTAAACAGTGAGAAACTTTATTTACCTGGGCTCCAAAATCACTGCAGATGGTGACTGCTGCTATAAAATTAAAACACACTTGCTCCTTGGAAGAAAAGCAATGACAAACCCAGACAGCATATTAAAAAGCAGAGACATTACTTGGCTGACAAAGGTCTGTCTAGTCAAGGCTATGGTTTTTCCAATAGTCATGTATGGATGTGAGAGTTGGACCATAAAGAAAGTTGAGCACTGAAGAATTGATGCTTTTGAACTGTGGTGTTGGAGAAGACTCTTGAGAGTCCCTTGGACTGCAAGGAGATCAAATCAGTCAATCCTCAAGGAAATCAGTTCTGAATATTCATTGGAAGGACTGATGCTGAAGCTGAAGCTCCAATACTTTGGCCACCTGATGTGAGAACTGACTCATTGGAAAAGACCCTGATGCTGGGAAGGATTGAAGGCAGGAGGAGAAGGGGATGACAGAGGATGAGATGGTTGATTAGCATCACCTACTCAATGAACGTGAGTTTGAGTGAGCTCCGGGAGTTTGTGATGGACAGGGAACCTTGGAGTGCTGCAGTCCATGTGGTTGCACAAGTCAGACACGACTGAGTGACTGAACTGAACTACTGAGTTGGAAAATCCAATAAGTATTAGGAAATTAAAACATGTTTGTGAATAAACCATGAGTAAAGGAAAAGTTTTAAGAGAAATTAAAAATAGTTTGAACCAAAAGAAATTGAAATTTGTCAAAATACATGGGATGCATTGAAAATGCCTCTTAAAGGAAAATATATATCATTAAATGTATATATTAAGAAAGTTCTAAAAATCAATAATCCCAGCTTCCACCTTAGTAAATGAAAGGACAGTAAATTAGGCCTATGGCAAGCAAAAGAGGAGAAATTATAATTACAGCAGAAATCAATAAAATTGAAAACAGATTAAACAACAGAGAAAAACATTTAAATCAAAAACTGGCTATATGAAATTTCAATAAAAATAATCTATAGCCAGGCTAGCCAATGAAAAAATAGAGAAGACACAAATTACCAGTGTCACAAATAAAAGAGAGTTCATTACTACTGATCCCATGGACATTAAAGGATAATTAAAAAATGATATGAACAGCCTCTTTACTGACAAACTTGCTAATCTAGATGAAATGGAACAATTCCTTGAGAGATACACACTGCCAAAATTCATCCAAGTTGAAAGGAATAACTTGAGGGGCCTTATATTTATTATTGATGTTCATTTAGTAACTTTCCAAGAAATAAACTACCATGCTTAGTCTCACTGATAAATTCTACTAAACAGTTTAGAAATAATACCAATTTTTCACAGTCTTTTTTAGAAAATATAAGCAGAAGAGTACCTCTTAACTCATTCTATGAGGGCAACATTACCTTTGTACCATAGAGGTATCCTAAGAAAAGAAAGCAATGGACCAATGTCTTTCTTGAATACAGACACAGAGTCCTTAAACATCACGTACTGAACCTAGCAGTATATATATAATTATGTACTGTGACCAAGGGGATTTATTCAGATGTGTGAGGCTAGTTCAGAATTCAAAAATAATTTGTGAAGCGAATTCATGATTATGCCAATTAATGCAGGAAAGGTATTTGGCAAAATCCAAACCCAATCATGATAAAAAAACTCTCAAGGCCAGTGTGTCCTCACTTGCTTCTTCTATTCATGATTGCAGTTCATACAATGAAACAGGATAAAGAAACAATATGTTGATATATTGGAAAAGAAGCAGTAAAACTGATTTTATTTTCTGATGGCATGATTGCTGATACAGAAAACCCCAAAGTATCTGGAAAATAAAAACTTGGGACTATCACATACAGTAAGGTTGCAGGAAACAAGTGCATGCTCAGTTGCTCAATTGTGTCCGGCTGTTTGCAATCCCATGGACTGTAGCCCTTCAGGCTCCTTTGTCTATGAAATTTTTCAGGCATGAACACCGGATTGGGTTGCTATTTCCTTCTACAGGGGATCTTCCTGGCCCAGGGACTGAATCTGTTTCTACTATGTCTGTTGCATTGGCAGGTGGATTCTCTACCACAGAGCCCCCTGGAAGCCCACAGGATACAAAAGTCAATATACAAAACTCAGTGGAATCCCTATTTATAAGCAAATAACAATTGGAACTTATAAATTTTTAAAAAACTAACATTTTTCAATGGAACAAAATTTTTGAAATTCTTAGGTATAAATCTCGAAGTTAGGATCTATACGTGGAAGATTACAAAACACTGATAAAGGAAATCAAATAGATCTGGGTAAATAAGATATTTATTTTTGGGGGCTCCAAAATCACTGCAGATGGTGACCGCAGTCATGAAATTAAGAGACAGTTGCTTCTTGGAACAAAAGTTATGACCAACCTAGACAGCATATTAAAAAGCAGAAACATTACTTTGTCGACAAAGGTCCATCTAGTCAAGGCTATGGTTTTTCCAGTAGTCATGTATGGATGTGAGAGTTGGAGTATAAAGAAAGTCCTGAAGTTGTGAAGTCGCCCAGTCGTGTCTGACTCTTCGTGACCCCATGGACTGTAGCCCACCAGGATCCTCCATCCATGGAATTTTCTAGGCAAGAGTACTGCAGTGGGTTGCCATTTCCTTCTCCAGGGATAAAGAAAGCTGAGTGCCAAAGAATTGATGCTTTTGAACTGTGCTGTTGGAGAAGACTCTTGAGAGTCCCTTGGACTGCAGGGAGATCCAACCCGTCCATCCTAAAGGAAATCAGTCCTGAATATTGATTGGAAGGACTGATGCTGAAGCTGAAACTCTAATACTTTGGCCCCCTTATGTGAAGAGCTAACTCATTGGAAAAGACCCTGATGCTGGGAAAGATCGAAGGCAGGAGGAGAAGGGGGTGACAGAGGATGAGATGGTTGGATGGCATCACCAACGCGATGGACATGAGTTTGAGTAAACTCCAGGAGTTGGTGATGGACAGGGAGGCCTGGAGTGCTGCAGTCTGTGGGGTCTCAAACAGTTAGACACAATTGAGCTGAACGTGAACTGAACTGAAATGAGATATTTCATGTTCCTTGTTTAAAACATTCAATATTGTTAATATTTCATTTCTTCCTAACTTGATGTATTGCTTCAACACAGTACTTAATGGAACATACATTCCATCAAGTTATTTTGTAGATATTGATAAACTGATTTTAAATTTATATGGCAAGGCAAAAGATGGAGAAAAGCCAACACAGTATGGAAAACAAGGAAAATTGGAGACAAGGAATCTAAAAAAAAAAAAAAAGATACAGAGGGATTTATCTACAAAATAGAAATAAAGTCACAGATGTAGAAAATAAACTTATAGTTACCAGAGTAACTTATAGTTACCAAAAGAGGGAGAGGGCTAAATTGGAAAATTGGAATTGGCACATACCCACTACTGTATAAAATAGATAACTAATAAAAACCTACTGTATAGCGCAGGGAACTCTAATCAGTACTCTGTGATGGCCTATATGGGAAAAGAATCTAAAAAAGAGTGAATATATGTATAAGTATAACAGATTTGCTGTGCTGCACACCTGAAACTAACACAACACTGTAAACTAACTATATAACCTAATATATTTTTTTTAAAAGTATACTAGTCAAGACAATATGCTATTGTGAAAGACATATAGATCAAAATGAGATCAGAGGGCCCCAAATAAACCCTCATAAATATAGTCAACTGAGTTTTGAAAAAGTGGCAAAGATAATTCAGTGAAGGAAAAGGAGAAATTTTATAACAAATGATGCTGGAACAATTAAGTGTCCATATGGGAAAAAAACTGAACCAAGTCATAGACCTTAATTAACCAATAGACTAATTAGCTTCGTAGGCCAATAATTAGCTCAAAATGCCACATAGACCTCAATGTAAAATGCAAAAATAAAACACTTCTAGAAGAAGGCATAGGAGAAAACCTAAATGCTCTTGCATTTGTTTAGATTTTTGGATAAAATACAACTCAATGCATGGAAGAAAATGGACAGTTTGGATTTTAATTTGAAAATTTGTGCTCCTTGATAGACACTAATTAAAGGATCAGAAGACAAGCCACAGACTGGGGGAAAATATTGAAAAAAATACGCATTTGATAAAAGATTTGAATCTAAAATATACAAGCAATCTTTAAAACTCAAAATAATATACATGTTTCAATGTATACCTGTGGTGGATTCATGTTGATGTATGGCAAAACCACTACAATATTGTAAAGTAATTAACCTCCAATTAAAATAAATAAATTTATATTAAAAATTAAAAAAACCAAAAAAAAACAAAATAATAAAACAGTGCAATTAAATAATGGGTCAAATATCTCAACAAAGATCTCTCTAGGAAGCTGATAAATATATCAAGAACTATTTAACATCTTTTTGGGAAATGCAGATTAAAACAATAGGGAGAGGGATACACTGGGAGATTGGGAATAACATATATACACTACTATATATAACATAACCAATAATAACCTACTCTATAGCACAGAGAACTCTATTCAATACTCTGCAATGACCTATATGAGAAAAGATCTAAAAAAGAGTGCAAATATGTATAACTGATTTGCTTTGCTCTATATTTAACACAGCATTGTAAATCAGTTGTACTCCAATAAAAATTTTGGAAGAACTAAGAACAGCAGTTGCTGGTGAGAATGCAGAGCAACAGGAAGTCTCATCTAGCGCTGGTGAGAATGGGAAATGCTCTACCTATTTTGGAAGAGAGTTTTATATCATTTTTGACAAAACTAAACATAGTATTACTGTATGACTGAGCAATTGCACTCCTACATATTTATCCATGTGATTTGAAATTTTATGTCCAAAAAAAACCTGTACACAATTATTGATAGCAGCATTACTCTTAATTGCCAAAATATGGAAGCAACTAATCTTTCACTAGGTAAATGGATGAATATACTGTGATATACCCTACAATGGAATACCATTCAACAATAAAAAGGAATGAACCATTAAGCAAAGCAAGAATGTGAATGAGTGCATATTGCTTTGTAAAAGCCAGCATTGTAACGCTGTACACTCAGGTTCTATTTATGTGACATTCTGAGAAAAGTAAAACTAGAGATGATAAACAAGTAAGTGGTTGTCTGGTGTTTGGTGACAGTCGGGGGAGAGTTGAATAGGTAAAGTTCAGGGGATTTTTTTTTTTTTTTTTAGGATGGTGAAATTCTGTATTATACTGAAGTGGAGAACACATGCCATTATACAATTGTTAAAACTCATAGAACTTAAAGGGCTTCTCTGGTGGCTCAGTGGTAAAGAATCTGCCTGCCAGTGCAGGAGACATGGGTTTGGTCCCTGGATCAGGAAAATCCCTTGGAGAATGAAATGGCAACCCACTCCAGTATTCTTGCCTGAGAAATCCCATGGACAGAGGAACCTGGAGAGCTGCACTCCATGGTGTCACAAAAAAATGGGACACAACTTATTGACTAAACAACAACAAATAGAACTTGAAAACATCAAGAGTGAATCTTAAAGTATGCAAATTTAAAAAATAATTTGCAAAGCTGGAGGATTTCAGGTTAGAGTGTAGAGTATAAAAAAATCAAATTAAATTACATGTGTGTGAAACAATTCACTGAAGTGTTTGGGGGAAAAGGTGTTGACTCTAAATCACTTGGCAGTGATTTAAGTAACTCTAGTATGTAAGATAAAGGCAGAAGGAACTTATATGAGCACTATAATTGATACAGTTGTTTCTAATGAGTATGTGAGTGAGCTATTCAGATACTACTATACATGTAGACGGGAGTTGAGTAATTGACTAAATATATGGCAGGTGGTGGGATCTGGGTTTCTCATGGCTGCAGTGGGAGGTTACAGATAAGGGAAGGTGGATGATACGATCTGTCTCTTGATAGATGGGAGCTAGAGACAGTGTGTATCTGTGTTTAGTTTAACATGTACACAGATGATTACATACAAATGTATCTATAGATATGTATATATTAGAAGGGATCACATATAAATATTTTCTAGTTTTGTCAACTAAGAGGGCCTGGAAGCAATGATAGCCCAGTGTCAACCAGCACACCTGGTGTTCAATCTTGGTTTCCAGTATCAGTTCTTATTCAATGAAACCAGGGCTCCTGGGATGGATGTCTAATTCCAAGACTGGGGCAAGAAATATATAAGATAATCCTGAAGCATCTTCTAGTGCCAGAGAGTAAAGATATTCTTGAGAAAGCCCCACAACAATGGGGATATGTCAAATGTACACAGGCAACAACTGAAAGAGCTCCCAGTGGCGAAATCTGGAAAAATTACAGCAACAAAGGAAAGTACTGTTGGATTGTAATCCGAAGTTTTCAGTATCCTTGAGTCCACAAGTGACTGAGGAAATATTGGGTTGGCCAAAACTTTCGTTCAGGTTTTTCTGTAACATTTTATGGACCAACTTTTTGGCTAACCCAATACATGGAGGATGAGGGACAACGCAGAATTCCAAATAATTTATGTAGATAATTCTACCCTCAATGTGGACTATAATTCTTCATGTATTAAGTGTGGGCTGCATGAAATAACTTACTGCTGAATACAGTGTATAGAAGAGGAGGAGAATAAAGACAACTTTACAGGGAAAAAACCTAACACCACTTCCTCATCCAGATGACCAAGGTTAACAACAAGCGATAAGTCATATCAAACATTTACCCTGGATAAGATGTGATAAGAGTAGCACTTTACCTCTGTGGTCTTCCTCCCCCGAACCTATAACTTCAGTCTGATTAGGAGAAAAATATCAGACAAGTCCCAGTAGATGGACATTCAGATATCCCAGTAGATATCTGACCACTTCTACTTTACACTTTGAAAGTTATCAAAGATAAGGAAGATCTGAGACACTGTTACAGCTGTGAGAAACAAAAGAAGTCCTGACAGCTAATTGTAATATCCTAGATGGGATCCTGGAACAGAAGAGGCTATCAGGGTAAGACTAAAGAAATCTGAATAAAGCATGGACTTTAGTCAATTATGATGTATCAATATTACTTTATTATTTTGACAAATATGTCATCTTAATGTAAGATGTTAATAGTAATAGGAATATGATGCAGGGTTGTATGAGACTGTATTCTCTTTGTAACATTTTGTAAAATCTAAAACTATCCTTGGGACTTCCCTGATGGTCCAGTGGTTCAGGCCTTATCGTCCAGAGCAGGTTGGATCTCTGGGTGGGGAGCTGAGATCCCACATGCCCCATGGCCAAAAAAACAAAACATAAAACAGAAACAATAATTTTACAAATTCAATAAAGACTTTAAAAATGGTCCACAAAAAAAAAGACCTGTAAAAAGTCATTCTTAAATAGAAAGATAATTAAAAAAAAAAACCCTGCAGTTTTTTTGGTTTGTGGAAAACAAGCTTTATTTGTATTAAGAACCAAAAAAGCCATTAGCCTTCTTAATTATTATAATTATGAAGGCAATCAAATATCCTCAAGTGAGTTACATGAAGGAAGGTTGCTACTTTATTAAAAACATGGTGTTTTCTTTGCTGCTTTATTAAAACATGGTGTTTTGGTTTCTAATCCGTGTGGAGAGAGCATATAAATTCATTTTGGGCACATTGTATTACAAATAAATGTCGTGCAGTTAATCTCCTTAAGGATAAAAGAGATGATAGATGCATACAATAGAGTATATGGGTACCTATTGTCTGTTCGTCGCAGTTAATCTTGCAGGAGCTCTAGAGTGTAACAGGCAAGGAGAAGCAGAGGGGATTAAATATTTCAGGAAATGACTTTGAATGCCTCTTCTAACTAGATTCCCTCTATCAGAGGTTCTGACAAAGCTTCCCCAGGGAAACATAAAGGAAAAGGGGAAGGGAAGCTTTTTGCCTTTCACCCCATTCTTGTTCAGTTGCTCAGTCATGTCCAACTCTTTGTGACCCAACTCTTTGGACTGCAGCACACCAGGCTCCTCTGTCCTCCACTATCTCCTGGAGTTGGCTCAAATTCGTGTCCATTGAGTCAGTGATGCCATCTAACCATTTCATCCTCTGGTGCCCTCTTCTCCTTTTCACTCAGTACGGATTCTCTTTCGTTTGTTTTGTTAACTTCAAATATGTCCTCACATCATCACAAAAGATGTGACATATGTGTAATGAAAATACTGGAAAGAGAAGTCTTTCAGTTCAATTCTTGGATATTGTTTTTTTGTTCTTCTTTGTGTTTCAGTTTTGGAAGTTTCTATTGACATATCTGATTCTTTCCTTGGCCAGGCCCAGTCTGTTCATGAGACCATCAAGGGCATGAATTCTGTCTACCATCTTTTGATTTTCAGAGCTTTCTTCGCTCTGCTTACACGGCTCATCAGTCCTTGCATGTTGCCAACTTTTTCCTTTAGAGCCCTTAATGTATTATCATAGTTATTTGAATTCCCAGTCTGATAATTCTAGTCTGTCACATCTGAGACTGCTTCAGATATTTGTTTTGTCTTCCCAGACTATGTTGTCTCCTTGTAATTTTTTGTCGGAAACCAGACATGAGGTATTAGGTGAAAGGAACTCCTGTCAATAGGACTTTAGTGTGGGGTTTAATCTCTATCTGGCTAGGATTTAGGCTGTGTTTGTTGATTGCTGTAGCTGTGGTGTCAGAGGCTAAAATTTGATTTAGCATCCTTATTTTTGTCTTCTGTGTTGTCTTTAGGTTTTTTTAGAGACTGTTTAAGGTCTGAGGCTCATTCTTTTTAGCTTTAATCACTCTTTGATTATCAGTTCAGTTCAGTTCAGACGCTCAGTTGTGTCTTGACTCTTTGCAACCCCATGGACCACAGCCCGCCAGGCCTCCCTGTCCTTCACCATCTCCCAGAGTGTGCTCAAACTCATGTTCATCGAGTTGGTGATGCCATCCAACCATCTCATCCTCTGTCGTCTCCTCCTCCTGCCTTCAGTCTTTCCCAGCATCAGGGTCTTTTCCAATGAGTCAATTCTTCACATCAGGTGGCCAAAGTATTAGAGCTTCAGCTTCAGCATCAGTCCTTCCAGTGAACATTCAGGACTGATTTCCTTTACAATTGACTGGTTTTCTCTCCTTATACCAAAGCATTATTGATGTGGATTGGTGAGGGCAAGGGGCCATTTTTATGATGATGTCTCATCATTTTATTGAATTAGCTTTTTTTGTGAGCTTCAGTTGGATATTTCCTTTTCTCCCATTTAAGACCACAATGAATTTGAGATGGAGATTTCCTTTGTCCCATTTGGGAGGCTAAAGTAGCCGGAGTTGGATGTTTTCTTTCCTCAAGGTCAGTTAAGTGGTAAATAAAACAAGTTTCCCACAGGGACAGGCTAGTTAAAGGGAGCAGATTTCTCTTTTGTTATTTAGTTACTGAGTCCTGTCTGACTGTTTGTGACCCTGTGGACTGTAGCCCTCCAAGCTCCTCTGTCCATAAGATTTCCCAGGCAAGAACACTGGAGTTGGTTGCTGCTTCTTTCTCCAGGGGATCTTCCTGACCTAGCTACTGAAGCTGCATCTCCTGCATTGGCAGGTGGATTCTTTACTGCTGAGCCATCAGAGAAGCCCTGGATTGCGCTGAATGTATTTCAGAATGGTAATTTTCCTTCTTCCTCTTTGGAGAACAAGAGGAGATTTTTCTCTAATCTTCAGGATGAGAACCTCAGGAAAGTGTGGCGACCCCCTTCCTGGGTCTCCTCAGAATGTTTAACTCTCCATCTAGTCCACACTGAGCCTCCAGCATGCATGCATGCGTCCATCCGTCATCAAGTGTTCCCACAGATACTGGATCCAGCTGTGGACTTCTGCTCCTGGGCTCCTGTTGCCAGTGCACCGGGATTATCTGTCTCTGTCTGTTGTTCCAGTTTTGGGGGCAGCAGTTTGCCTTGTGACCTCAGTTCTCTGAGAGACCTATGAAGAGCTGTTGATTTTCAGAGGTTTTTTTTCCCCTCACCAGGTTTTTTTTTTTTTTTTTGTGAGGATGGAAGCGACAACTTCCAAGTTCTCAACATCCCTTGATCAGAGATTCTCAACATCCCTTGATCAGAGAATGGAAGTCTTATTTGTTTTCTATATTTAGGGTTTTTTGGGGTATGTGGTTTTGCATGAAAAATAAAAGTTCCCATGTCAATTGAATGGATGTTCTGTTTTCAATGAAGGTAGCTATAATTTCAGTGTGTAATTGCTCCTCATTTAGGAAGGAAGGTCATTTACCAATAAATTTTTGGCTTTTTAATATGCTTGGACTATTAAATGAATCCCTGTGTATGTGTAGTGGCAATACCTGAAGAACGTCCAAAATAATTATGTTTTCAAGAAAGTGATCTTGCAGTTGTTTAATGTATTCAGCCACAAAATTAATACAGTGGTAGTTATCAGATAATTTGAGCAGTGACGTCATAGGAGTGGTTTTATTTACATCTGGCGATGCAGATAATTCCCATCCAGCTATCTGCATTTGGCTGATTAGGACTGGAAGACAACACGGAAAATCACCTATGGATGTTCTTGTGCTGTGCTGTGCTGTGCTTAGTCATTCAGTCGTGTCAGACTCTATGACAACATGGACTGTAGCCCACCAGGCTCCTCTGTCCATGGGGAATCTCCTATGGACAAGAATACTGGAGTGGGTTGCCATGCCCTTCTACAGGGAATCTTCCCAACCCAGGTCTTCTGCCCTGCAGGCAGATTCTTTACTGTCTGAGCTACCAGGGAAGCCCAAGAATACTGGAGTGGGTAGCCTATCCCTTCTTTAGGGGATCTTCCTGACCCAGGAATCAAGTTGGGGTCTCCTGCATTGCAGGCGGATTCTTTACCAGCTGAGCTACGAGGGAAGCCTGGATGTTCTTAGTAGCAGACAAAAATGAACAATAAGAAAAAAGTAAAGAAACAAGATAAGGGACTGCATGTTTTGCACAGTATATTTGCCATGTGAGAGTTAAACCAAGTGAGCACTTTGCTATAAATTAGAAATACAATGATATTCTTTTTAATGGCTGAGTAATACTCCATTGTGTATATGTACCACTGCTTTCTTATCCATTCATGTGCTGATGGACATCTAGGTTGCTTCCATGTCCTGGCTATTATAAACAGTGCTGCGATGAACACTGGGGTACATGTGTCTCTTTCCCTTCTGGTTTCCTCAGTGTG
>NW_011495085.1:2618142-2630232 GCF_000754665.1 Bison bison bison
CTGTTCTCCATAGTGGCTGTACTAGTTTGCATTCCCACCAACAGTGTAAGAGGGTTCCCTTTTCTCCACACCCTCTCCAGCATTTATTATTTGTAGACTTTTGGATCGCAGCCATTTTGACTGGCGTGAAATGGTACCTCATAGTGGTTTTGATTTGCATTTCTCTGATAATGAGTGACGTTGAGCATCTTTTCATGTGCTTGTTAGCCATCTGTATGTTTTCTTTGGAGAAATGTCTATTTAGTTTTTTGGCCCATTTTTTGATTGGGTCATTTATTTTTCTGGAGTTGAGGTGTAGGAGTTGCTTGTATATTTTTGAGATTAGTTGTTCGTCAGTTGCTTCATTTGCTATTATTTTCTCCCATTCTGAAGGCTGTCTTTTCACCTTGCTAATAGTTTCCTTTGATGTGCAGACCAGGTTCGATGCACGATACTGGATGCTTGGGGCTAGGGCACTGGGAAGACCCAGAGGGATGGTATGGGGAGGGAGGAGGAAGGAGGGTTCAGGATGGGGAACACATGTATACCTGTGGCAGATTCATTTTGATATTTGGCAAAACTAATACAATTATGTAAAGTTTAAAAATAAAATAAAATAAAAAAAAGAAATACAATGATAAAATTTTTACCTGTCTGCTATATAACGGTAGCAAATTATTTTGTCCCTGATGAGGGAATCTTGAGGTTCTGTGCGTTAGACGTCCCTGTATCTTCCTAGTGACGCAGTGGCTGTCATGATAGGTCTCTTTTACAGATGTTTTTCTATTCAGGGCACAACTAGTTCTGTCTTGAAATAGGAATTATCTTTTACTGAACTCTCTTTAAATTTCTTTTACCTCAGGAAAAAATAACATAACCTCAGGAAAGTTTAATGTATTATTTCACAGCGGCATCTCCAAAACTATCTCAATGTAATCTTTCCATATTTATTCTGCTAGTCATTGGTCTGCACTATTCTTCCTCAAGTCTTCATATGTTTACTCTCTTTTCCAGATCATTAATGAAATGTTAAGAACTCGCTGAGCACCAGTCTCTGAGCACAACACTAGATACCTTCCTCATTACAGGACAGACTGTTGTTTATCATTCATGCCCCACTGTTTGTGTTCCTCCTGACGGTTTGCAATCCTTGCAGGAGTCATCCTATCAAAGTCAATTTAAATGAAATTTTAAATTGAGGTTTCAGAAGGCACTGATTCAAATATTTTGCTGAAATCTAACACCCATGACATCCATTTTGTAATCCATACTCATTAATTAAAAAAAAAAAGGTAAGCTATCACATCTGCCCAGAATGACTTAACACTATTCTGTTTTTTTTTTTTTTTGTAGTATTGGTGGGAGGTGACACTCAAGGATATCATTTTAGTGTTGTGTTTATTGCAAATGACTCTGTAAGGTAACTAAGGTGGTTCATATGACACCTCCCAGGTGATTAGTTACAGAAAAGTTACTGTGAATGCACAAGAGAATCCCTAAAAAATTGTCTGTGCTCTGCGACTCTCTACACCCACACCAACCCCCAGCAATTACACTTCCCAATTTTTAAATAAGCAATCTAGGTCAGGGTTTGGCAGATTACAGCCACAGACCACAGTCATTCATGTGTAAATTGTCTGTGGTTGCTTTCTCCCTGTGACAGTAGAATTGAATAGTGCCAGATACCCCTGGCTCTCAAAGTCTGAAATGTTTATTATCTGGCTCCTTTTAGGAAAAAAAAAAAAGTGTTTGAGGTTAATAGCAATATTAATACTCGTTATAAATTGTTGCCAGCAAGAGGAAGTTGTGAACAATAAAAGTGGATTTGGGAGACACGATTGGTTTCTGGGGGGTGCATGCTTTCACTGAGTCATATTTACGAGGTCATACATCTCTACTGAACCCTGGCATCCTTGACAAGCAAATGGATTCAAATTTACTAACATCGTCTAATTCTGGAATGAACCTGAGAGGTCCAGTTCATAAAACAGTCAAAACAGAGTGTCCTTCCCAGCAGATGAAGTGATGCGTATAAGGTTACATGTCATACATAAGAAATGGAGTACATAGGTATAGTTTGATATCCAGTGTATATGTAGGAAGAATAGAGAAACCCTTGTACATTCAGTCATTTGACAAATAGTAAGTGTTTGTTAGGCTCTAAGTATTCTTTTTCTGTCTAAGGATAAAGTAGTTACTCTCACGAAACTTCTACATTACAGGAGAAAGGAGATGGGCCATACAAACATATGAATAATCTATTGAGAGGTAGCACCTGTTATGCATGTGGTATGTGCTCAGTTGTGTCTGACTCTCTGTGACCCCGTGGACCGTAGCCCAACAGGCTCCTCTGTCCATGGAATTTTCCAGGCAAGAATACTGGAGTGGGTTGCCATTTCCTTCTCCAGGTGACCTTCCTGATCCAGGGACCGAACCTGCATGTTATGAAGAGGTATAAATCATGATAGGCTGATAGAGGAATGAAAATGGGGATGTGCTGTTTTATTCCAGTTGTTCAGAAAAAGTAGAGACCTGGTTAAAATGAAGAAGCATTTGTTTGCAGTTTGTTGGAACTTCAGCCCAGGATACACAGAACCAAGAAGCACTGAAATTGTGCTCTGCTAGAGTGCAAAATGGGGAGAGGCAAAACCAGCAAGGTTATGTAAATTGTTGAGAACTAGGATTGGGACTGACAAGAAGAAAGGGTGCTTCTTAAGCAAGGATTGATTGAGGTTCAAAATGACTGCATAGTTGTGAAGCCTGGGTTGGGGGACTTTGAAACTACAAAGTTGCAGCTAGCAACTGCTCTGGGATATTGTTTGGAAAACGCTGCTGGTGTCCTTGAATTTGATGCAGTTGTGGAAGTTCAAGACCTTAGTGATGCAGGAACTGGTCTGAAACCACATCCACAGTGGTCACTGGGCTCCATTTTGGATGCCCAGACTGTAGATGCTCCTTTTTAATTTTTAAATGACTGTACTATTACTCTTAATGATATATTTAATTGTGTTTTTAGTGAATTTAGCTCCTTTTAAACATTGATAATTGATAATTGGCATGATGGTATGTCCACATCCATTTCAGTCTCCGGCCCTGCAATCTGCAGTCAGGAAGGAATTAGTAGATGTGGATGCTTAGCTGTGGGTGACTCCCTCTTCTTCCTTCAGTCAAAATAGGAATCATCTCTTCTTGTCCCCTCTCAGTTTTACAGGATCCAAATATAGAGCATGAAGTTGCTGTTAAGTATACCCAAGCCCCAGATACTATTTTTTAGTAGGTTGAATCAGTACTGCTAATGCACAGTGTATTAATATTATTTTAATAGCTTAATTGAGGTACAATTTACATACAAATAATTGCACATATTTAATGTATAAAATTTAATGAGTTTGGACATATGCAAACACCCACAATGCGATCACCACAATCATGATAATAGACACATAAACATCACTCAAAGTTTCCTTGTGCCCCGCCCCTTTTTGTTACAAGAATACTTAACATAAGCTGTACCCTATTGACAAATTTTGAAGTGTACAATGCTGTATTGTTAACTTTATGCTCTATGTTGTACAACAGAGCTCTAGAATGTATTCATTTATCATAATTGAAGCCTTATTGATGGTTACCTTTTTGATCTTGAAGTCCCTAGACACACCTTGCTATAAGTAAAGCATAATAAGACTAAGTGCTTTGGTAGAAAAACACCCTTCTCAATCTTGTTTTAATGAAACTGTCATATATTTGTTTTGGAACATAAAGAATTGTTTTTAGGAGAGACACACCGTCTTGTTGTATTATGTACTACCTTTGAACCAGAAAACGTGCAATGTCAGTTGAGGGCTTTCTGAGCAGCAGACAGAAGTAGTGTCTGGGGGGCGGGGAGTGGGGGGTGGGCTTGCAATCAAGGCACCCAGGTCAGTATGAGCTCTGCTATTAACTTGCTGTGTCATGTTTGGCAAGTCACTTTCCCTCTCTGAACCTCAGTTTCCTCATCACTGCCTCAGAAAATAATTGGACTTTAATAAGCAGTGAATTATATGACCTCTAATATACTGGCCTTCATTTCTAAAGGGCTATTACTTCACCTTGAGGCTTTGACTCAGGAGAAGACTGTTCTGACAGATTGCAGGCATTCCTAGGTCCCAGTACAGGTCCTTAATCTCAGAGGATTCCCCAGGAGAAATGGTTTTCCCTCAGAGGGACAAGCCAAGTTACCAGATGGAGATTCCATTCTCCACTGATGGTGGATCAGAGAGTCACATACTTGTGCATAGGGCAGCATGTATAGATAGTGACTTCCCAGGAAGGCTTGTGCACTTGCTTGCTATTTAATTTAATGATTATTGAGAATTTCCTTTCTCTGTCTTATGACTCAATATATGTTTCACTCTGAAATGTTTAATGTTTCTCTATGAAAAAGGTAGGAAATAGATATTCTGGGGGACTTAATAATTGTCTGGTTTACTGCAAGAAGGGCTTCCCAGGTGGCTCAGTGGTGATGACTATGTCTGCCAGTGCAGGAGACTTGGGAGACATGTAGTTTGGATCCCTGGGTCAGGAAGATCCCCTGGAGAAAGGAGTGACAACCCACTCCAGTATTCTTGCCTGGAAAATCCCATGGACAAAGGAGTCTGGTGGGCTACAGTTCATAGAGTCACAAAGAGTTGGACACGATAGAGTGGCTGAACACACACACACACACACAACACACACACTTCTCAGTTCAGTTCAGTCGCTCAGTGGTGTCCGACTCTTTGCGACCCCATGAACTGCAGCACTCCAGGCCTCTCTGTCCATCACCAACTCCCAGAGTTCACTGAGACTCACGTCCATCGAGTCAGTGATGCCATCCAGCCATCTCATCCTCTGTCGTCCCCTTCTCCTCCTGCCCCCAATCCCTCCCAGCATCAGAGTCTTTTCCAATGAGTCAACTCTTCGCATGAGGTGGCCAAAGTACTGGAGTTTCAGCTTTCACATCATTCCTTCCAAAGAAATCCCAGGGCTGATCTCCTTCAGAATGGACTGGTTGGATCTCCTTGCAGTCCAAGGGACTCTCAGGAGTCTTCTCCAACACCACAGTTCAAAAGCATCAATTCTTTGGCACTCAGCCTTCTTCCCAGTCCAACTCTCACATCCATACATGACCACAGGAAAAACCATACTTCTAGAAAGGCTATATTTTGTGCCTACATTTAGAAATGAGAATAGAAACTTAGTAGGAAGAGTTTGGGGCTGAGCCTGTATATAGTTAAAGCCATTGTGGATGAATATGAGGGTATAGCATGACCCTGTCCACCAACAAATACTTACTCCCTGCCTCCCCAGTTGAATGATTGGAAATTCTCATAGCTTGATGAGATTGCAAAAGCAAGAGAGTTGCCATGAGAAAGACTCCGTGTAAACATGCTTGCGTTTCTGGAGAGTTGAAGGGCTAGGTTGGCTTCTGTTCTGGACTTCTTTCCATGAAAACATGAATGTATTTGGGAAATTAACTTTCACCTCATTCACTTTGTAAAGGAAAAAGGGATGAGATTTGGAGAAGTGTCAATGAAAGGAGAATAGCAGGGGTAGTAAAGAAGAATATAATACTGAGTGTAGCATCTGGGGTGGTTAGGATCCAATGGTGGGATGCTCAGAAAAGGTGTGCTACAGAGTGGAGACAGACTGAGAACAGTGTGTTTGTTTATTTGTACATATTGAGAACTTTACCTGCTGTGCCTGCTGCATTCCTGACAATGGTCCTTTCAGTACCCCTAAGAGCATTGTTTATTCATCCTCTTTGAGGAGAATAAAGGTACCACACTTTTCACATCCAGATTTGTCTGACATGAAGAAAGTATATCAAGCATATCAGTGACACTGAGAAAAAATTCTGATTTTAAAAGGAATTTAGAAATGGATAGAAATATAAACATATATAACATGCATATTGTTGTTGTTCAGTCTCTGAGTTGTGTCTGAGTCTTTGTGACCCCATGGACTGCAGCACACCAGGCTTCCCTGTCCTTCAGTATCTCCCGGAGTTTGCTGAAAACCATGTCCATTGAGTTAATGATGCTATCTGGCTGTCTCATCATACTAACAAGGGGCCAGTTCTCCCTGAACTAATTTATCTTTTTTTTTTTTTTACAAATCAAAATACCAAAGGGATTTCCCCTCCTCCACCCCTCCCAAACCCAAGTCTCCCACATTGCAGGCAGATTCTTTACCAGCTGAGCCACCAGGGAAGCCCAAGAATACTGGAGTGGTTAGCCTATTCTTTCTCCAGTGAATCTTCCTGACCCAGGAATAGAACCAGAGTCTCCTGCATTGCAGGCAGATTTTCACCAACTGAGCCATCAGGGAAGCCCTTTTCAAAGCTGCTGCTGCTGCTAAGTCACTTCAGTCATGTCCGACTCTGTGCGACCCCATAGACGGCAGCCCACCAGGCTCCCCCGTCCCTGGGATTCTCCAGGCAAGAACACTGGAGTGGGTTGCCATTTCCTTCTCCAATGCATGAAAGTGAAAAGTGAAAGTGAAGTCCCTCAGTCATGTCCAACTCTTTGCGACCCCATGGACTGCAGCCCACCAGGCTCCTCCGTCCATGGGATTTTCCAGGGAAGAGTATTGGAGTGGGGTGCCATCGCAAGCTAATTGGGGTTTCCTAGGTGGTGCTAGTGGTAAAGAACCTGTCTGCCAATTTAGGGGACATGAGAGGCATGGATTTGATCCCCTGGAGAAGGAAATGGCAACCTACTCTAGTATTCTTGCCTGGAGAATCCCATGGTCAGAGAAGCCTAGCGGACTACAGTCCATAGAGTCACAGAGAGTTGGTTCCAGCTGATGTGACTTAGCCTGCATGCATAGTCAAGCTAATTGCATTACTCATATGGGAAAATAAGTGTGCAACAGGACAGTTCTTCACACAGGGTTCCATGAGGTATCCGGATGGTGCACCGTGAAGTCGTTGCATGATCGCTGATGTGTGCAGTCAGTCCAGGGCTCGGACACGTGGGCTTGGGAAGGAAGCCAGGTTCCCAGCCTGTCTTCCTCACTTCTACTGGCTGCGGGATCTAGGGGAAATTATTTAGTATTTCTGGGTTTTGTCCTACTTTTTCATCTGAGCCTTAAAATAGTGTTTATCTCAAAGCATTGGTGTAGAGATTAAAGGAGTTGACATGTGTAAAATGCTTAAAGCAGTGCAGGTTAGCAGTAGCCCCAGTGCCTCCAGCAGCCTCCACTAATGTGGTAGAAGGGCAAGTCCGGAGGTAGACCAGATACCAATGGAATTCAGTCTGTGTGACAGGTCTGTTGAAAGCCAAGGAAAGTATTATTCAATAAATAGTGTTCAGAACCCTGACTAGCTGTCTGGAAACAAATTATAGAAACTGTCTCCTTACATTGAAAAACAATTCCTGCTGGGTCAGGTATTTAAATAATTAAAAAATGAAGATGTCTTCTTACAAAATTAAACATACACTTACATAAACTAAGCAACTCAAATCCTGTATATTTACCAAAGACATGTGAAAACCTATGTCCCCACCAGAACTTGTATAGAGATACTCACTGAAGCTTGTTCCTGACGGCACAAACAGAAAATCACACAAATATCCACCAACAGGTGGATGGATGGACTAGTTATGGTCTATCCACAGAATGCAAAACTTCCCACACTAGAATGAACATCTACTGACCACAGAGCAGCGTGGATGAATCTGAAAAACACTATGTGATCTAAGTGAGATAAGCTAGTCACAGTGACCACATGCTGTGTGATCCCATTTATATGAAAGTCTAGAAAAGGCAAAGTAAAGACATTGAAAGTAGGTCAGTGATTGTTTGGAGCTGAGGATGGGAGGAAGAGAGAATGAAAAAAGAGAACTTTGAGGGATAATAGAAATATTTTATATCTTGATTGTGGTGGATATTCAACTGTATACATTTGTCAAACTTCATCCAATTGTATACTTAAAATGGGTGAACTGTATACAAATTACTTTGCCATCAAACTGATATTAAAATTAAGCCATAGAAGGTATGGCCATTTTAAAATATACCCCCAATATTCATTTGTATTCCTCCCATCAAAAGATGAAGTCAGTATTCTTGTTGCATCTGGGCTGTGATTGTTTGACCCATAGAATAGGACCTTAAGAGACTGGCAGTTCATAATTTATCTCTTTTGAGACCCTTGCTTTTTTAGAACTGATGTGGAAAGGTCTCATCCAGCAGGTAGAATCAACTGTCAGACATGTGAGTGCAGAAGCTTTGGAGATGAGCCCAGTTCCTGGCACTGTCTGCCTGCAGTCAGATGAGTGTCCTGAGTGAGACCCAGCAGATGGAGTCAATCTCTAGAACCTTGAGAGATGACAATAAATTGATAGTGGTAGTTTGAAGTCATTACACTTTGGGGTAATTTATTGTGCAGCATCAGGTAACTGAAACTAAAGATCTGAAAGAAAACATAGGGCATTAAAATACATAGCTAATGAATGGGAGAAGCTTTTTATGTATGGCACTATATACTTAAGCCCTGAAAGAAAACACTGATACATACATTAGTATAAATTATAAATTTATATACAGTAAGGAAAGTATCAAAGGACAAGCTGGGAAAAGTGTTTGCCTCATATAGTGTTTGTTTTACTATGTCATGACCATTTACAAATCAGTAAGAAAAGCTAGCAACACTGTAGAAAAGGGGCAGAACACATAAATGAAAAAAGATAAATCAACATAACTTACACAAACTTGTCCATTCTTATAACACAAGAAATATAAGCCAGTGTTGCAAAACAGTATCATTTTACCCACAAAACTGATGAAGATAAAAAGATTATTCAAATGATTAAAATTGTGAAGTAGCTCTCCAATATATTCTCCTTCAGTGTGTAAGTCAGCTCAGCCCTTTAGAGGGCAATTTAATTTTACCTATTAAAATTTAAAAGAGACCTTTTGTGTTAGGTGAATAATAGTGGTTGCACTACATAGAGGCTTAATTTTTACTCATGTGGGTTGGAGATTGTGTGCACACAGTCATTCCCCCATGAAGAGTCTTTGTAATACTGTAGGATTTCAAGGCTTTCAGTTTGTGGCTAGACCTAGAGGTGGCCTTTATGTTTGTGTGTGTGTGTCCGAGCGTGTGCGCTTTGGTGCCTAAATTATGCTGGTGAGATGCCGGCTTGGTGTATTATAGGAAGATTAACTGAAAATGATCAAGTAAAGTGCATTTGGGAATTGGATTTACAGTTAGGACATTATACAAAGTGTTTTTTTTCTTTCTAATTCCTTTCAACAAGCCCTGTCAGGCCTTCTTTCTGAATTTCTTTTACATTACTGGGAAACTTTTAAAAGATGTCCTGAGTCTCAGAAATCTGTTTCAACTATTTCTGTAATATGAAAGCTTTCCTTTTTTTAAATAAAAAAGGCACAGTAAGATATGACTCTCATTTGTGTTAGGAGAAATAAGGAGGAGAAAATCACAAATAATTTAAGAATATGTATTAATATTTCAGGCCAACATCTTTCATGGAATAAAAACTACTTGTACATTTCCAGTTCCTAATGGTTCTCAATAAATAATATGTGTGGAAAAGGTACATTTAAATTTCATTTATTTCCATAATTGAATTTTTGGATCATTGTTATTAAAATATATTTTGATATCTGTTTCCTAAGAATCCTCTTAATAAGAGACACAGTGGTCATACATTAGGTTTTTGTCTGTATTTATTTGAATCAAAATTGCAACAAGACAGGTTTAAAAAATTGCATCTTCCCAATTATATTAAAGAAGGCAATCAGGAAGAGTAGATCTGAAGCATCCTTAGTGAAAGATAGTTAGGTGCACTGCTGTAAAGTTTTCTCACTCTTCTCTTCAATACTACCTATGTTACAGTTAATCAGATTTTTACCCAATTCCATGCTGCCGCATGCCCTCTCATGTTCATGGCTCTGAATGTGAATGTTCTTCCTCATATTTTTGCACCAGAAAAACAGAACAGCTACTCATTAGCCAATGGCCAGGTCAACTGTTATTTCTTCTGTGAAGTCATTGCTATTCCATCATCCTGATTGTTTTCAGAAATTAAAAAAAGAAAACACAAGAAATTAAAAAAAGAAAACATTTGACTAATGGGCAATGGCACCCTACTCCAGTACTTTTGCCTGGAAAATCCCATGGAGAGGAGCCTGGTAGGCTGCAGTCCATAGGGTCGCTAGAGTCAGACATGACTGAGCGACTTCACTTTCACTTTTCACTTTCATGCATTGGAGAAGGAAATGGCAACCCACTCCAGTGTTCTTGCCTGGAGAATCCCAGGGACGGGGAAGCTTGGTGGGCTGCCGTCTATGGGGTCGCACAGAGTCGGACACGACTGAAGCGACTTAGCAGCAGCAGCAGCAGCAGCAGCATCTTATAAATTTTCAAAATAGATACCATTATTTTTTTCCTGCTCAAGTGGAACCTCCATTCATCACTTTACTTTAGATCTTGTGACTCTACAATACTCACCCCTGATTATCCAACCTGACCCCACACATTGCTGGGTTAGTCTCCTTTCCCTCCTGGTCACCATTAGCATCCTAGGTTGCCTTAATGCTCACATCATGTGGGTTACAGTGAAAGCATGCAAGTCAATAAAAGGTTTTATTTTACCCTTGAAATATTAATAAGAAACCAATTCTGCCCATTAGAAACTGGGAAGTAGTGATTCTAAATAGGCAGTTAATAATTGCAGTCTGCTATACCAGGACATGGGTTGTCATGTACCAAGGTAGGAACCAGGACTGAGGAAGTAGAGAGATTTGGGCACAAAGTCCTAATGAAGAAGACTATAGTGATGGGCAGAACAAGGTGTACACCTTAATATCTGTCCATAAGGTTGACAGCTGAGAAGTCTGGCAGGATAATAGTACCATGAAGAATGATGGTATAATTTTTCGCCAAAACCAGGAACTTCAGAATGAAAAGGACTGCTGTTAATAAATACACTGGGATTATAGGCATCAAATAGGACATTCTGAGGCAAACCAATCCAGATGAGTGTACGGTAGAAAGTGGAAGACCGAATTTCTACCTAAATTAGTTAGGAAGTGGAAGAGCTAGACAACAATAAGAATTGATTTGACCTCAAGCCAGAGTCCATGGGACATTTTTCAGTGTAAATTGGGAAAGTGAAACAGTGAAGTGGGGAAGAGAAACTGGGAAAAAAGC
Organism: Bison bison bison; assembly: GCF_000754665.1. Taxonomy (NCBI): domain Eukaryota; kingdom Metazoa; phylum Chordata; class Mammalia; order Artiodactyla; family Bovidae; genus Bison; species Bison bison. Next base: position 2,629,322 of record NW_011495085.1, read on the forward strand.
ACAGTCAGTTATAAGCAGAGAGCTTTATTAAACCAGCAAAGTGTGTAACTAGAGAAAAGTTTGCAAAATGGAGCATGGCACATACCCTAGAATTACCCTCCCTGCGAAGTGAGGGAGTAGGAGTATTTAGCCACAAATTCTTGAGAGTCATTGAGGGTTGTTCTTGCACGTGCATACTTTGGTGTCTGTTGGCAGCTTCCTGAGGATCTGAGAAGAGAAGCTTTGCAGGCATAGGGCTGTATCTCCTGGCAGCTTGAGGTCTGTAGGAGGGTTACGGTCAAGGTCCACATGACAGTCAACTACGTATTTCTGTGTCCTGGTCTGTAACTGAGTGGCCATGAAGACTAGTTTTAGTCTGGGAAAGATAAGATAATCTAGGTTAATAATCTTCTCTAATTGTTTCTGATCATTCGACATACCTGCCAGGAAATGATTTGTGCTGCATGGTGCTTGTTAGTCTTAGCCCAGAAATTGGTCCCAGCTTGAGGATTCATGTCAGTGTATGGCAAAACCAATACAATATTGTAAAGTAAGTAAATTTATATTAAAAAAGGAAAGTTTAAAATAAATTATAAACACTTAAAAATATTTCCAAGAAGTTTTAAATTCAAATCTCACTCTATAACTGAATATAAGGCAGTTTTCACAGGTGATTCTTTAGTTTTAAAAAGTGCTATCATTTATATAGAACCAGTGGCTAGGAGAATTGATGCTTTTGAACTGTGGTGTTGGAGAAGACTCTTGAGAATCCCTTGGACTGCAAGGAGATCAAACCAGTCTATCCTAAAGGAAATCAATCCTGAATATTCATTAGAAGGACTGATGTTGAAGCTGAAGCTCCAATACTTTGGCCACCTGATGTGAGGAGCTGACTCATTAGAAAAGACCCTGATGCTGGGAAAGATTGAAGG
>NW_011495085.1:2630332-2659489 GCF_000754665.1 Bison bison bison
AGGAGGGGATGATAGAGGATGAGATGGTTGGATGGCATCACTGACTCAATGGATGTGAGTCTGAGCAAGCTCTGGGAGATGGTGAAGGACAGGGGAGCCTGGTGTGCTGCAGTCCATGGGGTCTCAAAGAGTCAGACATGACTGAGTGACTGAACAAGTGGCTAGGAATTATATTGGAAGAAAATATGATAAAGGTCTCAAAATTCCCACACTTTGGGGGAATATGGAGATGGTTGTTTGAGAAGCTGGTCTTTTATTCAGTATATTTCTGAACTGATAATTTGTTTAATTCTGAGACTACAATAGCAATCATATGTGTGTACATTTGTCCAACTCAGAAAACTGTCTACATTACATATGTGCAGTTTTTTTTTGTATATCAATTCACTTAAATAAACCTGTAAAAAAGAAAAAAGAATTTGAACATTGTCTTTACTGTAGAAAAAAATCTTTGAGCAAAATTCTTTAGATGGCCATCTCCAGTGTGGTGTAATTAATGTAATTTTTGAGAATTTTTTTTCCTGTATAATTTTATTAAAGTATTTCCACTTAGTGGAATAAGTAAAGTTAGAAATTGCAGTGTTCTTTTAATGTTTGCTGATTTTCAGGCCTGTCTCTTTAGTGTCAAGATGGTGGTGTGGGGCTTAGAAGGTTGGAGGACAGATCTGGTTAGGGAGACTGGGGTCAGGAACCCTGCACAGTGAGAGCAGGAATCAGAAGCAGATTTTGCTTTTGGAACTGAAAGCAAAATTTCAGTTTTGGAACATCCATACCTGTGAGTGCAGTCTGATCACTAAGGACTCTGCGGGGAGGGTATAATATAGAATATGTAACTGAGCAGACAAAAGTCAGTACCAGATATATGCAGCAAGATGGAATATGTAACGTGTGGAAGTCTGGATTTGTGTTTGACAGTAGGTAGGATTCCAGCCTCAAAACTGGCATTCAGAGGTGATCTCTTGGCTGAGGCATAGAGTTGGGAAGAAAGGAAGAGCAACTCATAAATCCATTTCTGCAGGACGCTGTTCTTTGGAGTTGGGTATGAGACAGCATGATGTAAAACCATTCTTAAAGCTGATGTCGGCCCAGGAGTTAGACAGATACCCACTGACCAGGATGGAAGCCCTCAGACATGTCAGGAAGAGCACAGAGCTGAGCGGATGTTGACTCATTTTAGACCTCTTGGTACTGAGAGCTGAGGGTAGAGTTAAGCCTGCCTTTGTGGATTAAATGTTCCCGCTGAGTGTGAAAGAGAAATATAACAGCAGGGAGGCAGGCACATCAGTATATTTGGCTTTAGAATCATTGCTTGAAACAGTGTTTCCCAAGGATATCTCATGAATCACTATTCCTATGAGTTTCTCTCTGAAACGAGAACTTCTTTCCTACAATCAGACTGGAAAATGCTCTTTTACTTAGCTCTTCTCTTTCTTGAAGAATCAGGCTGCACTGTAACATGTTAAATACTCTGAGAATTCCGATAATAATGATTTTTCTATCTATCTCCTATTACCATCCTGGGGAACCAAACATTGGTGTGATGCACATTGGGGGTGGCTGGCTGGATAGAGCACCCTCTTTATGGCAGCAGTCAATAAAGGCAGAGAGTAGCTTTGTAAAGTTTTGTGAAGACTTAAAAAATGGGTAAAGGCTAGAAATATTCTTTAGATTGCATCTTGAAGAAATAGTCTTTTGGGAGAGGAAAACAGAAGTTGATTCAAAGTAGCTTCTGAGTATGTCATTAAGATAAAGGCTGTCAAGAGGTGAAGGGCACCCTTGCTTTATTCACTTGTAAACAGAAATCAGGAAAGAGAAGACACCAGCTTAATTGTGCTAGTGTGGCTCTAACTAGGAGATGAACAGGAGTGGAGGAAGGCAGAGGTTTCTGGTGCTTCTGCTTCAGCATTTCATCTCTATCCCGAGAGAGACCGAGTCCTAAGATGTGCGGGACTGAACCCCTGAAGGAGACAGTAACCAGAATGGAACCTGTGTTGGGGGGTGGGAACTGGGGCAGTTAGAAGCCCAGATCAGAGAGCATTCTTTGTTAGTGGCATTTATAAAACACAGTCAAGCTTTTGCAAGGGCTTCCCAGGTGGTACAGTGGTAAAGAATCTGGCTGTAATGCAGGAGACACTGGTTCAATCCCTGGGTCAGGAAGATCCCCTAGAGAAGGAAATAGCAGCCCACTCCTGTATTCTTACCTTGAAAATCCCATGGACAGAGGAGCATGGTGGGCTACAGTCCATAGGGTCAAAAAAGAAATGGACTCCACTTAGCGACTAAACTACAAGCCTTTGCAATTGGATATCATATATTCAACTAATATTTTCTAGTTGGAACCTAATGTTGAATGTATAGGCTGCTGCTATTAAAACGTTTTTTAAATCTATGTTTCCTAGAAACATACAGCTAAAAGAGTTCGTTCTGATTCATGGGATGATTGGTGTACCATGGGAGATAGAAATTGTTTTTGTTCCAACTGATTTTGTTTCTTTTTTCTCTTATGTAAGTTGTGTTATTTTGAAGATTCATTCTATGTCAATTTATCTGACTTTCAAAAAGAAATATAAAAATATGCATCTTCAAAATTTCATATTTGATCAGGAAGCTGCCATAGAAGTACATATCATGAATTTGTATGTATATCTCTATTTTAACTAGATATTTATGTTTACAGCAATCTCTTTAGCTCTCTACATTGATATACAAAATGATGCAATTTTGTATTATGTTGCAATTTATTTTGACTAGAGGAAGTCACTTTTTATTTTGTATTTTTATATCATAAAAATGATTAGGCTCTATATTTATGTAGGTATCTCTATTATAAATGCTCTGTTATATTATTTCTTAGCCTGATTTTAATAAAGTCATTTACAATTATGCATATATGGATCTTAAGCATACCAGATACAGGTTAAGATATGTGCATATGTATTTAAACTCTTTCAGGTAATTTACAGATTTAATAATCTTAGAAAAGAAGCATCTGATTCACCTAATTTGTTTTGATAAGCAGCATATTTAGAATTAAATTAACCATTAAATGATCCCAGTGAGAAACTGCTCCTTTATTTAGTAAGATTTCAAAAATCTTCATGAGAGAAAGCAGTTGACTTTTGGGCCCTGTATCTGAGCTATAATACAAGGAAATTGTTTCATAACTCAGAAGCCATTTCTGCTTTAAACACAGTTCCAAAACACATATTGAAATAACTATCTCTAAAATCTGAAGACTAAACGCATCCAAGGTGTGCAGCATTCGTAGTGTCTTTTATGTGCTTCTATTTATGTCCTTTTATTTTTCAGGGCAAAACAGACAAACTGGACCACTTTGTTATTGTTGAATAAAATAAAGTGATCTGGAACCATAAAATATCTTTAGTGAGAATTTTAAACCTTTCAGCAAATGTTAATTAACTGTGCCTCCTACCAGCCCTGTGAGTAGTCGCAGTAACTGTATCATAATACCCACTTATGGGGAATAAAACTGAGTAAACAATTAAAAGAAAAAAAAATCCAGTGCATAGCTTCTCTGGCTGTAAATATTTTCAGATACATGAAATACGATTGTATTTATTTAATGCACTGAATTCCAAGTCTGTGCTACATTTTGCATACATTAAAGTGCTTTTATAATAGTTTATGTTCAACAAATTACATTTTATTAAAAAATCCTGTGGGATTCCTTTCGTAGATCAAATGAGCTACTTGATAACGTGGAAGCTTTAGCTGTCAGCTCTGCTTTCAGTCCGTTTGTGGTCTGGAAGCAAAGCGTGGAGGTGCTTTTGGGCAAGGTTGGAATATGGCACATGGAAAACACAAGGCGGAAGATGGGTTGTACGGAAGGAATGACTTTGAGACATTCTTGAAGACATTGTCTTCCATGTGTCTTCGAGACAGTGTCTTCAAGACCTTGAGAAAATGGCTTCATCAGGCAGTAAGGCATGAAATATGCTTCTTGGGTAGTTGGGAAGTTGGGGCAGTTCAAATGTCAGATGTGGCCATCTTTGAAAGGGGACAGATGAGAGCATCACAGTGTGACCTAAAGAGGAAGGATCAGGGGATATAGCAGCATTGGTTTAAAGACTAAGAGCTAAGTGGACAGCAGAAGGGATTTAGTGATGAGGGAGGAGGGGAGAGAGAGAAAAAAAGAGAGGACTTTGTGAGGACTGAAAATGAGGATAACAGTGCCATCGTTTAGGGAAAAAACAGAAGACAAGAATAGGAACAGTTTCACAGATGAATGATGATTTTTTTATATGGAATAGATTGCTTTTGAAATTCTGGTTGACCTTCAAGGGGAATCTCTCCAGCGAATTTTTGGAATTTGGAAATCAGTGAAAAAATTAAAGCTAGAAATTTCATAGATGAGATACTTGGAGCTGACACAAGATAAGATCAACACAGCAGGGACTGAAGCACACAGGCAGAGGAGATTTAATGTTAGAACTTTGGGAAGAGCTGCCTTGTGGAGGTGGGCAGAGGAAGGGCTGCTGCTTAGAGGAGTGGTTTAGAGATGAGAAGAAGGCAGGGTGAGGTCGGTGCAAGAACAGAATGTTGAGGAATATGGGGCAATCACCAGTGTTGTACACACCTTCTCCACAAGGGAAGAAACCCACGGGAAGGCTATCTAACTGCTGCGTGGAGTTCAGTGTCCAGAGTCTTCTGGAGATGTGGTCTCTTGCTTTGTGTCCACATGTTCCTCCTTTTAGTCCAGCAATCTATGAACTCACAACCAAGTTATCTCCTCCCTCATTTCCACCTGATTGATGGTAGCGTGGGGACAGACACCTGTACTAAAAGCTCCCGTTTGGAAGGAAGAGCATGGAAGACACATAGCAATTGACTTGTCCATCACTGATGAAATTCTGCTGGGCAGATATTAGGAGATCCCTCTCTGCTAGCTGGGGAAGGAATCTTATAAGATCATGATTCTGCTTTCTTGAAGTTCAGAAGTTTAGAAGGGAAGAAACACAATAGTCATAATTCACAGGTGATACAGTGGATGGTGTAGAAAGTTTGAATGAATCTATAAAGTCATAGGAATAATAGATTGGCATAGTTACTAGAAATAACGTTAATAACATAAAATCAGTTCTCTTTCCATATATCAGTAAAAAAAAATTTCAGATGGAACGGTTTTTTAAAAAGATCTCATTTAAAATAACACAAACAATTCAAATAGCTAGTAACAAAAGTAATGAAAATGAAGCTACAAAACAAGAGAAAAACTAGAGATTTAAGCTGATGGAGAGAGATGCTGTGTTTGTAGATAGACTGGAAGATGAGGTACTATGTCAGTCCTCCACAAATTCATCTGTAAATTATGTAATCATAGTGAAAAAGGGATCCCCGTAGGACTTGTGTGTGTGTTTTGTGAACACTTGTAAGCTAATTCTACAATTGTATAACAATTCAAAGAACAAGGATAAACAAGGCAATCTTTAAAAACTGAAGCTGGAGTCTTTACCAGGTATCAAGACATTATAAAACTATAGTAATTAGGATAGTATAGTATAGTGTTGTAAAGATTCATAAATGAGTGGAACAGAGTAGGAAGTTTTAAAAACAGACACCCCAGAAGGTGGATTTGATTTACAACAAGATGGCACTGGTATGTGATGAGCAGAAGGATGGTCTTTTCAACAAATGGTGCTTGTAATCAAAATATCCATATGAAACGCAATTCTAACCAGACATGAAAATCAACTCCAGATAGATTGTGGATCTAAATGTGAAAGATAAAACAATAGAACCATAAAAAGAAGACATTAGTAGATATCTTCATGGTCTTGTCATTAACACAGATTCTTAAATATTATGCAAAAAATAAAAACGTCTTGTGAAGGCAAAAAAAAAAATAAATAAATAAACAAACAGTGGACTGTGTTACAATTTAAGGATTCATCTCAACAAACAACACCTTTAAGAGAGTAGGGGAAAAAGCCACCAGAGTAGGAGGAAATATTTGTAACATATATACCTGACCAAGGATTCTTACCAGAATATATAAAATACTCCTAGAAATGAGTAAGAAAAATGCTATAAGTTCAATAGAAAATGGGCAAAAAGCTTCAAACAGTTTACCAAAGAAGATAACCAAACGGCCAAGAAAAATATAGATGGGCATACAGCTTCATTAGTCATTAGGAAAGTGCAGATTAAAAGTGCACTGAGGTAATATTACACATTCAATAGAATGGGGCTCGGGGAGACAATATACCAAGTGTTAGCAAGAATGTGGATGAATATTCTTACACTGTTATAAATTGTTATAATCATATTGGAAAACTGTATGGCACCTCTCCTAAGCTGAACACGTACACACCCTAAGCCCAGTGGTTTTCCTTGTAAGTGTGTACTTGAGAGAAATGTGTGTTTATTTGCTGAAAGACAAGTTTTATAATGTTTCTAGCAGTGCTATTCAGTCTGGAAATTACCAGAGACCTAAAAACAGTAAAGTGGATCAATAAAGTTTGATATGTTCATACAATGAAATCTTCAGTACTGATCATGAACAATTATTGTAACTCACGACCACATTACTGTGTCTCAGAAATGTAACTTTGAGGGTACCAAAAGGTAAATCTTACAGGATACCTTTTAATTAAATGCGAAATTGGCAAAATTAATGGTGTTGGGCCTAAGGATCTGAGTTACCCCTGCGAGGAAGAGTGGGAAGGCGTATGGGAGCTGGAAGTATGGGGGGGTGGGGTTGGTTCTGTTGTGCCGCCATTTTATTTCATTGATCTGTGGATCTGTGTTCTGGTTCTATGAGTAGGTTTAGTTTGTGAAAATACATTAGTCTCTCTACTTATGTGTATAATTTTTTTCTCTGTGTGTTTTAATTCAACAGAAAGTTATGTGATTCTGAGTAAGATAAATGTAGCAGAAGTAGGAGACTACACATAGAAAGAAAATCCCGATTGCCTTTAAAAATGATGATAGAACACATGTATTAATATCCATGTATTCATTTCATAATAAAACCAAATACATCGAATAAATGTGATTACAATTTTTTTTCTTCCAACTCCAAGAGTGTTTAGTAACATTTATATGCAAATATCTGGACACAGAAGCAAGGGTGGGAGCATTCAAAAATTATTTTTATTTTTTTTTAGACCAAGGTTAACATATATTTGGGTTGCCCCAAAAGGTTGTTTGGGTTTTTCTGTAACATCTTATGGGAAAACCCAAACAAACGTTTTAGCCAACCCAGTATACTCATTATGGACTGATTGTTTGTGTCTTCCACAAATTCGTATGTTGTAGTCCTAACCCTCAATTTGATGGTATTAGGAGATAGGCTTTGGGGTGATGATTAGGGGTAGATTAGGTCATGGCAGCGAGGCTCTCGTGAGGGGCTGAGCAGCTTTATAAGAAGGTGGAAAGAGGGCTCCTTCTCCCATGTGAAGACACATCAAGAAGGTGGCCATCCACAAGTTGAGACGAGAGCTCTCACCAGAGCAGGCACCCTCAACTTCAGCCTCCAGCACCATGAGAAGCAGACAACCCCCAACACATGGGATTTTGTTATGGCAGCCTGAGCTAACTAGGACACATTTTACTAAAGGCTTTAATGAGAACACTACTTTGTGGGCTAGTTAATGATTAGAGGTGGGGGACTACAATGTGCATTAAAATTTCTATCTGCAGTGAATGGAGTTAATTGAAAAGTTTGCCTCAGATTTATAAACTTTAAGTGGCACCACTGACTCAATTCACTATCTCTGTGTAGACAACAGCCAATCATTAGATGTGGCCAAGTTTCCAAAATCCATTATTGTGAACATTACTTACAGCGATCCTGTGATATTCTTGGAGGATAATTAGTCCTCTTCAGAACCTCTGTGGTTCCCAGGTTTATGCCTAGAAGCTCAGTTTGCTTAGGTCTTGAGTTTTCACTACTTTGGCAGGGGCAGTACCTGTGGGAATGCATCTGAGGGTATCATATGCCCTGGTGGCTGAATTCAGATCCCCTCAGGAAGGATTGCCACGTTCCATCTATGTCATTGTGTCTCCTGAGGAAATCGGTTTTCCAGGACCATAGGAAACTTAGTATACTAGGTTCCTTCTTCAAATCAGGCAAAAGATGGCTTGGCAATGAATGAAAACATTATAGCTTACTTCTTTAAGGAAATGCTAGAAGTGGTGAGCAAGTTCTTTAAAAGAGCTTTCCCTGATGGATCCATTAGGTATTGTCTTTAAAATATTCAGCAGAAACTTAACCATAAATTGCTCTCTAGAGATGCACATTGCCTGGGGTGTTCAACTGCCTGTTGGGTTTGAAGCCGTTTGCAGCTACAGGGGAGCATGAAGACACCAGATAAATCTGATCATCTCTGCGTCCACTGAACTCAGTCCAGGATGCTGTGATGCCCGCAGGTCCTTCAGGGAGTAAATTATGCAGTGTTCATCTGCAGACCTGTTTTTGTCTGCTGACCTCCAGCTCTCTCAGCTCTCCTGCCATTTTATTAGGAGGGTTGGGAATTAGCCATCTTGACCTATTTAACATCCAGGGACTGGGAAGAATGTATTACTCTTTCATTAGGCCTCTCACTGAAGAGAGGAATCAACATTCTCTGAGGAAAACCCGATGGTGTTGGGAGCTCGTGACTGATTTTAATATCTTACATAGATTGTGCACTGTGTGCTTCAGACACTTAAATCTCATATAATTCTCCTCTGACTCCTAAAGGTTAGTTAGTATTATTCTCTCAGTTTTACAGATGAAAGGAGTGAAACAGAATGATTGGGAAGCAAGCCCCGGGGTGCAGCTAGTAACTGGAGTTTCTGCCCAGAAGACCTGTCCTCCCCCAAGCGCCCCTGCCCACGTGGTCCATGTTGGTGCCTTCGGATGGAGCGGTGGCCCTCAGATTCCTGGGTTCTCACATTTGCTCCAAAACACAGGAGATGGCATCACAGACACATTTCTACTTTTATGATATAAGTCAAGTTATACATGTAAAAATCCAGAGTAATATTTCAAAAGAGGAAGAGCCAGGTCACTAGGTAAGAAAGGCTCAGACTGTTCTTGGATTTCACATCCGTCTTTGTATAACCCTTGAATCACAAGCCTATACAAATCTGTAAGCTCTAATTGTTAAAATTGTTCTGAATCAGTGAGAATTACTGTTTAACCTTTTTGGTTTATGTTATGACTTGGATTTCTAGCACACTGCAGAAAACTAATTAATTGATTAATTATATTAAATGGCTTGCATTCCCTGTTTACTGTCCTTCTTTGAGGAAGTCATCTTTTTCTCTAGATGCAAAAGATAACTTTTTTTTTTTTTTTTTAAAGAAATTAGCTCCATTTTCTCCTCATTTGTGGCTTTGCTATTAAGGAATCATTGTTTTGTTAGTTACACCTCCCGCTGAAGCATTTCGATGTGTCTGTGCTCTGGTTCGCTCCCAGACCTGACAGCCTCATTAGCTCCTGATAGTCTGCGCTCTTGAACGTGGTTACTATCAGCTCCCTATTGGGATTCAAACCACTTTAGCCTTAAAAGCCTGTCTTGTATGCATAGACCCTCCTGCAAGGCTCTGATTTTTCAGAAACTACTTTCATAGCCTATGAAAGTGATGTACAAAACAGTTAGCATGACCCAAACTGACCTTCAGCTGGGCTGCTTCTTCCTTGTCTCTTTTGTTTCATTTTTTGCTCTGTTCTCTCCTCCCTCTTCCTTCTTCCTCTCCTCTCTCTCTCCTGTCTCTCCTGTCCCCGTCCCTTCTCTCCTCTTTCCTTCTCTCTGCCCTTTTTTATCTCTCTCTTTCTTTGTAATAACCATAGTTATTTATGCGCTCAATTGGTCAATGAATATTAACTTAATATTTGCAACTTTGAGTCAACAAAGCCACGGCAAGCCCTTCTGATTCTTTACCCCATCACATATTCACTCTTCTTCCCTGCCTCCTTCCTCTCAGAGCCCTGATTTTTTGTTCTCATGTTTCCCCTTCTCTACACTCAGAGGAATTCTGCTTAGACCCCACCCCTGAGAGGTGGGGTTCTTTGAGGCTTATGGCAATAAACAGTGAGTAATACACATGTGGCTGATTCACTTTGCTGTATGGCAGAAAATAACAGTGTTATAAAGCAGCTATATGCCAATAAAGAAAGAAAAAAGAAAGTGAAGTGGCTCAGTTGTGTCTGACTCTTTGTGACCCCATGGACTGTACAGCCCACCAGGCTACTCTGTCCTTGGGATTTTCCAGGCAAGACTACTGGAGTGGGTTGCCATTTCCTTCTCTGGGAGATCTTCCTGACCCAGGGATTGAACCCAGGTCTCCCGCATTGTAGGCAGATGCTTTACTGTCTAAGCCACCAGGGAAGTCCAATAAAAATTTTTTAAAACAACATAGAACTATGATAGGATAACAGACTAAACTGTGATTTGGTGTGGATGGAGAATTAAGGTTGGACAGTAAGGGAATCAATCTTGGAAGGTCTTAAACTAGGCAAAGTAATGGGACCTGATAATATATAAACTGGGGGAATATTTGAAATTTTGGAGTCAGGAGATAACATGATACAAGTATCTGAGGAAGGAAAGAGTGAAGAGAAAGACTGAACTTGATTAGGAAGCTATTGCAATATCATCTGGATAGAGAGTGATAAGATCTAGATTATATTTCAGTCAACTTCTGTTTGTTCAGGTCTCAAAAAGCAGAAAGCCCCAACCAAAACTACTATTCCAGGACTGTTGGTGTTTATAATAATTACCTGATAGAATTCAGGATACTTGAATGATTTATTTTATTTTTTTTTTTAATTTTAATTATCTGTTTGGCTGTTCAAGGTTTGAGTTGCAGCATGTGGGACCTAGTTCCCTGACCAGGGGTCAAACCCAGGCTCCCTGCATTGGGAAAGTGGAGCCTTAGTCATTGGACCAAGGAATGACTTCTTGATCATAGGGACAGAACAACTGATGTTCAGTCCTGTTTTGAAATTATGTTTTAAAAGCCAGTCCTGGCACCCCACTCCAGTACTTTTGCCTAGAAAATCCCATGGACAGAGGAGCCTGGTGGGCTGCAATCCATGGGGTCGCTAGAGTTGGACACGACTGAGCGACTTCACTTTCAGTTTTCACTTTCGTGCATTGGAGAAGGAAATGGCAACCCACTCCAGTGTTCTTGCCTGGAGAATCCCAGGGACGGGGAAGCCTGGTGGGCTGCCGTCTATGGGGTCACACAGAGTCGGACACGACTGAAGCGACTTAGCACTGCTGCTGCTAAGTCGCTTCAGTTGTGTCCGACTCTGTATGACCCCATAGACGGCAGCCCACAGCAGCAGCCTGTTAATATAAAAATTTTAATGCATTTCCTATTTATAATAATTTTATACGTATATATATATATAGAATATAAAGAAAAAGCAGATCATTAAAACAGGAATGCCCCATTTCCTGCCATTGTGGACAAATAGGGAGTAATTTCACTGTATTGAGAAAGTCTCTATATTTACTACTTTAGAAAATCAGAACATTTTCATATTTTCTTTTTTTTAAGTAAAGATGTTTTCTGGATTTATTTAGTGTATTGGGCTGTAAATATTATTCTTTTCCATATCAGAGGAGAAAACACATCCATGTACTTCAGGTGACGTATTCCCTGGTTGCTGGCAAGGAGTATAGTGGAGAGAAAATACTTAGGAAAAAAAGCTATACATGTCAGGTAACAACAGAATGTTTTAAAGTACAAACCCTAGCAAATTGCAGACAGAAACAACTGGAAAAGGAATAAGGAGATAATGACATGCCACAGAAGAGACCAAGACCAAGGCTGGCCAACTCATTATAAGTACAGACATAAAACCTCGAATGAATACAAGGTCAAAGACAGAATTGTCACTTAGGACCTCAATTTCGGGAAACAAATCATATGTGGCCTAGACGTTGTCATGAAAGGTTATTTCTTGCCCTCTCACCAGATTTTTTTATTGTATTTTTTGATTGATTGTCTTGGATGTACAAAACAACAGTAGGAAACCAGGCCAAATTACTTCCCATGTATTTAAATATAATTTAGTTCTGACTCCAGCATTTTTAACACTGTTCACCAGAAAGTAAAGATTTGGGAAATCATCAGAGTTCTCTTTACACACATACCATTATAATAACCAGAGTTTAAAGAAATATGCAGAATTTTCAAAAATCACATATTAATAGAAAACCAGTCCTATCCTCTTTCTTTTTTCTTCCTTTTTATGTCTTTTGTAAGCTCTTTTGATCCACAGATTTTTGGAACGAACTCTTCAAATTGTCAAGATGCAGTTGAACTTAGTAACCATTTCTAAATGACTAGCATTTAGAGACTCTCTTTTGTGATTCATTAACCCTTCAGTTCAGTTCAGTGGCTCAGTCATGTCCGACTCTTTGCGACCCCATGAACTACAGCACGCCAGGCCTCCCTGTGCATCTAATGATATGACATAACAATCATATTTTAAGCATTTTTTTGAATATACTATCCCATTGACCACTGAATTTTAATCCATTCTGGAAATATTTATAGAGTCTTTTTCAGATAAAAAGTAAGATAGATATTGCCCTGTCCTTTTGGACTTTACAGGGAGGAGAGATTGTTGACAAAGCTACCAAGATATCATCTGGGTGTGGGTGATGGGGGTGATATTTAAGCCAAAACCCAAAGGATGAGTAGGAATTTTCCAGTGACAAGAAGGGAAAGAATCGCTGGACAGATAAAACTGTATGCATAAGAGACCAGAGAAAGCACAGGCTTTCCAGAACCTATAAACCTAATTTGGGAGGGCGCTTATATGTGAGATAAATGGGCAGACATGAGGCTGGATAAGTAAGAATTGCTGTTCTTTTACTTAATAGAGAGGTAGTAAACAGATCTGCCATCAGTACAGATTCCTAATGCTATTTGCTGACAAAGGTCTGTGTAGTCCAAGATTGGTTTTTCCAGTAGCATGAACAGATGTGAGAGTTGGACCATAAAAAAGACAGAGCACCAAAGAACTGATGCTTTTGGACTGTGGTGCTGGAGAAGACTCTTTAAAGTCTGTTGGACTGCAAGTAGATCAAATCAGTCAATCCTAAAGGAAATCCATCCTGAATATTCATTGGAAAGACTGAAGCTGAAGCTCCAATACTTTGGCCACCTGATATGATGAGCCAGCTCATTGGAAAAGACCCTGATGCTAGGAAAGATTGGAGGCAGGAGGAGAAGGGGGCAACAGAGGATGAGATGGTTGGATGGCATCACCAACTCAGTGGACTTGAGTTTGAGCAAACTCCAGGAGATGGTGAAGGACAGGGAAGCTTGGTGTGCTGTAGTCCATCAGGTCACAATCAGGCAGACAGGACTCAGTGACTAAATAACAACAAATGCTGTTTGACAAGAGGAGCCAGAAAAAAAAAAAAAGCCCCAGTGAATTTCTTTTTGGTTTTTTCATTAGAGTAATTACCTGATTGCCTTTAGGCAAATCTGGATTTCTGTTGATCCCTGGGCTCAGGAGATGAAGTTTTTGCTCTGCTTTGGTACCTACTTCCACAGTATATTTCCCTTCCCAGCAGACGGTGAAGCCTCACACCAAGTCTAAGTATCCGATGGGAAATTTATTATTCTCTAAGGTAAACCCTAAGGGAGGAGAAGTATTTTATTAAAGAGAATGGGTATACTTGCTCATTTTGAAATATAGCCCCAAGAGGCAAAGCAGAAATTCCCCAAAAGAGAACTCTAGAACCAGGAGAAATGAAGGCTAATCTCATTCTCTCTGCAGGTTACCTCCTTAACATGCTATCTGTAGGATACAGTCAAGGCTGGCATTTTGTTTAAATACTTTTCTTCCAATAGGTTTCATTTCATTACATGGTTCATTTAGAGTTCTCGAACCTTGCTTCACCCAGAGACATCCGTAAGGACCATATATTTGATGGAGTCAGAATGAGGCAGATGTGTCTCCACTTTTTTATACAAATACAACTAAATCTGCTGGGCTCTAAGTGTTGACAACAGTTTCAGTCTTGTGACAGTGATCTGAGTTTTGGGTGTACCTCATGCTAGGAAGAGAAGGGGACGACAGAGGATGACATGGTTGGATGACATCACTGAATCAATGGCCATGAATTTGAGCAAGCTCCAGGAGATGATGTAGGACAGGGAAGCCTGGCATGCTGCAGTCCATGGGGTTGCAAAGAGTTGGGCACAGCTTAGTGACTGAATAGCAACAACAACAGCCACATGCCAGATGGACTTTAGTAACTGGGAAGATTAAAGTATTTTTCTTGAACCAGTAGTCCCTTGGTTTATAAGTGTGCTCGTAAGTACTTGTGTACCTACTTGATATAGATATAGAATATTGAATTCAAAGTGTTTAGAGGCCCCAATTTGAGTTCTGGTTGTTTGGGCTTCCCTGATAGTTCAGTTGGTAAAGAATCCGCCTGCAATGTGGGAGACCTGGGTTCAATCCCTGGGTTGGGAAGATCCGCTGGAGAAGGAAAAGGCTACCCACTCCAATATTCTGGCCTGGAGAATTCCATGGACTGTATAGTCCATGGGGTTGCAAAGAGTTGGACATGACCGAGCAACTTTCACTTGTTTGCATCATTAAATCATATGATCTTTTGTTTAGCTGAGCTTCAGATTTCTTCATGTGAAAATAGAGATTATTTTTAAAAATTAAATTACTGCTTATTATTTCACTTAATATATTCTTGTATTCTAAGTGTTTTACAAATATCAACTCATTTGAATCTCAATAGTGAACTATGAGATAGATACTGTTTCAGCTGTTCTGATGTTAATGATACCATCTCAGGGAGGGTTATGAGGATAAATTAAAAACGCAGTATTTCACTCACCCTTCATTTATTGCTTAGTCAAAAGTGTGCATGGTTGGTATGAGAAGGCTGACCAGAAGGGTGAACTGTTGCTTCCTGAGACAGTTTGTGATGATGTCCTGGCCTGCTTCTTCCTCCTTATGAGGTGAGAAATCAGTGTCTGGAATAGACCCTGGCCTGGGAATCTAGCTTAGTTCTTTAATATACAAGATTTTAAGGTAGAAGTTAGGAATTAACATACACACACTACTATATATAAAATAGATAATCAACAAGGACCTGCTGTATAGCAGAGGGAACTTTACTCAATACTCTGTAATGGCCTATATAGGAAAAGAGTCTGAAAAAGAATAGGTGTATGTATTTACTGAATCATGTTTTTATACAACTGAAACTAGCACAGATTGTAATAAACTATACTCAAATATAATCTAAAAAATAAAAAAGTAAAGAAAAGATTTATTTTAAGGTAGAAGAGAGTTAGAAGGCGTATGAGACAATTTCCCATTAACTTCACAACACACAGTAAATATTGATGTAAAGGTTTTAATGCCTTGTGTCATTATAGGCAGGGTTAGCTCAGTTGGTAAAGCATCTGCCTGCAATGCAGGAGACCCTGGTTCAATTCCTGGGTTGGGAAGATCCCCTGGAGAAGGGATAGGCTACATACTCCAGTATTCTGGCCTGGAGAATTCCATGGACTGTATGGTCCGTGGGATTGCAAAGAGTTGGACACTACTGAGCGACTTTCAATTTCTTTCACTTTTAAATAAATGGAATATAAAGTCATTGTTTTAATAGAGGATGAAGAGTCAGACATATTGGTGGTGTGTATGACTGGTGAATCTCAGTAGAGCTGAGGACTGCCGGGGTATATAAAGGGAGTGGGCAGTGGGTGAGGGACACTAAATCAAAAGACTTTTGGGAGAATCAAAAAGTACTTTATCCATAGCTAATCCTCTTGCTGAAGCTTAAGTGCCAGTACTTTGGCTACCTGATGCGAAGAGCCAACTCACTGAAAAAGATCCTGATGCTGGGAAAGATTTTAAAAGCAAAAGGAGAAAGGGGCAGCAAAGGATGAGATGGTTAGACAGCATCACCAACTCAATGGGCATGAATTTGAGCAATCCCTGGGAGATAGTGGAAGACAGAGGAGCCTGGTGTGCTGTAATACACGAGGCTGCAAAGAGTCAGACACAACTTAGCCACTGAACAATAGCAATCCTGTTTACTGTTGTTGAACTTACTATAGTTTGAACTTAAAACAGTAATAAAATGTATATGAAACTGCAATGCATTCTTTGGCTATTGGTTATGTAAATGGAATCATGACCTAAGATATGCATGAGATTTGTCATGATTATTACATTTGTTTAAAATTATAGGCTCCATACTAGAATGTCAGTTGATGTTTTCCTGGCACATCTACTTATTGAGATGCCTTTAGATAATGTAGTTATATATTTGGGCTTGGACTTAGATGGGGCATAAGACTTAGTTGAGCAGCAGACATCTTAAAGACATTATATTTGGTAGAAATGGGATGCTGGTCTCATGGCTGGGCTTTTGTTGCACACTGGGTGATGTATGAAGTATGATTATTTTAATGGTTGTAAATAATGGAAAATTCAACTCCATCTGCCTTAAATGATAGAAGAAATTTGTTGGTCATACTGCTGTTAATACTGAAGTTAGGTCAGGCTTAAGGCATGGTTTAATGCAGGCTTTGGCTCAGTTTCCCTGTGATTATCTCTGCCTTTTGTGACATGTCTGCTTTACTGGCAGCTTTGTATCTCTCTGCTGGAGGTATGTCAGCCAGCAATAATCAAGGCTGTATGCTTCTTCATTTATTCTTGGAAGGAGAAAAGTGATTGCTCCCCATACTTTCCTAGCAATATTCTTGATTTTTACTCTGATTGTTCTAATATGAAACTATCACTGTGTCCAGGAGAAGTCCATCTTTTTGAATTGGCTTTTGCTCATTTCTGAAGCAAACACTGATAACATGAATGAAATTGTATTCCTTGGCTTATGTCATCCAGACTGCATGGCTGCAACAAGATGAGGAAAGTGTACTTTCTCAAAGAACCATTCTTGGGAAATGGGCAGACAGGGATGGGTTCTGGGCCAATAGATGAAAATCCTGTACGGTGACATGGACTCTGTTACTGACTAAAACTTCCATGCTGGTTGAGGGAAGCAGAATGACTCAAGGCTTCAGTGTCAAGTAGATGTGCTTTCTGTCCTCATTTTTGTCACATAGCAGCATGTGGACTTTATGGCTCCTATGAACCTCAGTTTTCTTAAAAGTAATAATCAGAATTCCCTTGACTCCTGGACTTCAGTGTTTTCTAGATGTGCCATTGACTAATGAGTAGTACAGAAGAATAGACACTGATTAAATGTACTCAACAACTGGAAGGTGCATCCCAATTTCAAAAAAATGCAAAGTATTTTTTTTGTAACAGATCTGAGGGTATGGTAATGTTTGGCATTGAAGTTTATTCTAAAGATTAGAGAATTTGGGACATGTTAGGCAAGAAAATAGGGCTTCCTATGTGATGCAGTGGTAAAGAATCTGCCTGCCAAAGCAGGAGACACAGGATATGCAGGTTTGATCCCTGGGTTGGGAAGATCCCCTGAAGGAGGAAATGGCAACCCACTCCAGTATTGTTGCCTGAAGAATTCCCATGGACGGAGGAACCTGGTAGGGGAGCCTACAGTCCATGGGATCACAAAGAGTCAGACATGACTGAGCATGCGCACACACATAAGCAAGAAAGTACTACCTTATTATCTATCTTGGGCTTGGTTAGTTGTTTTGTGAAGAGTTATTATCATCTTGGTTTTAGTCTTAATATTTTCTCATACTAGACATGAATCTTGGGCAAATACTTTGTTTTCATTTAGAAAATGAGCGATCCAGGTTAGATGATTTCTGATGTCTCTTGCCCCAATTTCATAGCTGTGGATGCTGGCACGGACCCACATTCCTAGAAGTAACATGAAATTTAAGTGGCCTCTGAGATTTAGGGGGCAAATGGCTGAGTGACTGGGTGAATGGCCTTTTCCTTCTAAATTATGCTCACTGTTGGCCCACAGATCTGTGAAAGCCAAATCACCTCTGTCTGATTTGCAATATTGCTGGCATTAAGCAACTCACCTTTTAACAAACCAGCGTGGAAACCTTCCAGTGCCTCTGCCACTCTAATTTATACTTTAGAGGATAAGGCTGACCGGAAAGGCCATGGAAATGACTAAATTTATTCCCATTTGTTCAATTACAGTGTCTCTTTCAGAAGAGTAGATTTGTTGTTGAAGATTCTGAGTATTCACCCTCTTTCCTGGAAGAGACATATGTTGGCCATAAAGCTAGCAGAATGAAAGTAGTTAACGTTTTGAAAACATCCATAAATTACCCTCTAAACAATTTTTGTGGCAAAATATAAGTTTGCAAATCTGTGTGTCAAAGGCTGCTCTAAGGAATCTGCCTTTCCCAGAGTGAAGTGGTTTGAGGGAAAATGTGTTCAATTTTCCCCTAATCCTTGCCTCCTCTTATCTCTGCTTAAGATGAATAGTTTGCTTTCTGCTAAACATGATAACTCACTTTATTTCTCTTTTCCCTTCCTCCCTTCTTCCTTCTCTTATTTCTTTTTCTTTCTGTAATGAGCCCTATTTTCCAACCATGTAAACTTAGACTAAATTAAGGAGTTTGGGAAATGAAATTAATACTTTCAAGCCAATGATCTCTCAATAAGTATAATCAAGCAATAATTGATCAAGGATTATATATGATATAGCTTCATAAATGACCATCCTTGAAGGGTTATTCTTTTGGAAATGGAGAGGGGAAGAAAATATTTGCTCCAAATGACTACAGTCCCTGTGTGAGGTATTTTCATGTACATTAATGTATTTCTTAACAATATTATAAGCTAGGTGGAATTATCCCAGATTCTGTCTGAAAAATGAAGTTTTAGACGGGATTATGAAATTTATGGCCAAATAAATCAAAACTCCTAATTATTAATACACATATTTGGCTACAAGGCTGATTTTCTTCTTAATGTACTTTGACAATCTGGATATTTATCTTATAAAGACCTGTGTTGGTCATTTAAATAGCACTTATTGGATATTTATTCTGTGTCAGGCATTATACTTTACATGTATTATTGTATTTAATTCTCATAACAGACCCTCCATATTATTATCTTTATTTTGCAGGTGAAGAAACAGAGCTGTCAAAAATCACATATTCTTTTCATAGTTTCTCCACATGTAACCAGAGGTCTATTTAAAACCAAAATGAAAGTCTGATCATGTCTATATCTGGGATAAAATCTTTCAGGGGCTTCCTGTTTGCCTAGCCATTGTGGTGGCCTGGTTCCCCACTGGCTCAACAACCCCGTCCTTCCTTACCCCCACCTGCTCTCTGCAGCCACACTGGACTCCTCCTCATCACCCTCCTCACCCGGTTGGCTCATACTCATCCTTCAGGTCCTTTAACATTGTTACATAAATCTTCTAGATCCAGCACAGGGTTAGGATCATCTATAATGCCCTTGTTTCCTAGCATTATTCACATCACATAACAGGATCTTTATTTTTGTGTTTTTTTTTTTTTTTTGATTATCATAAGATCCAGAAAGACCAGGTGCTATACTTGTTTTATTAATCCCAAGGGTGAAGTGCATCTTTGGCACTTAGTAAGCATGTAACACTGTTTGTTGAGTGAATGATGGATAAGTAGGTCTGAAAATAATTTTTGTCTGACTTCACAGCTCTTATCTTTAAGACATACTGATAAAAAAACATCTAGATAGCAGAATGATATACATAGTATTAAATGGATACTTTTCCTAAATCCAGTCATGCTCCTCCATTTTCAGAACAAAGATTAAGACCATAAATGTCTCAGTTGAGTGGAGGGGAAGATTCTTTGGAGAAACCGTAGAACTTGAAGTTACAGCATTGGTTGTTCACTTGCTTAGCCTACAACCAGGTGTGAGAAAGGAAAAATGTGGAAAGGAGATGTTGGCTGAGTGAGATTAGAGGAGAGCCTCTAAGTTAAAGGTAAAGGGAGGAAGGCTTGACCACTAAATAAGTGTGTTGGGTGCTAGTGTGAGTTGCTCTGCATTCACCCCCAACCCGTAGGAGAAATGATTACCCCTTGCAGGTTGCAGGGATTTGCAAGAGAAGAGCCTTAGCTTGCATTATGCATGGTTGCCTAGGAAACTGAGTGTGGCAGAAAACCACTTGTGACATTACAGGTGGAGAGAGCAGAAAGTGGGTAGAGATGATTGTGTGGGATACTAAGCAGATGGGCCTAACTGCAGCTTGAGAGAGCACACTACCATGGGGGAAATACAACACTTAAATCTTTGTCCACGTTTCTCAGTGAGGCAGGGGTGTGATGGTCTGAAGAGGGCTCCCACGTGTGGCACAGAGATGCAGGCCCAGAGGGAAGCAGGGCTGGTGCAGATTGGAGCCTGAGAGTGCACAGACCAGCCTTGGTGGGTGCTGGCAGGGGAGAGGGCACGCAGCCAAATGGCCGGTGTGGAGGTGAGCCCAGCCTGATGGGTCATGGCATGACCACCTGCCTGCCTCAGTGCTAACAAGCCAGGACACAGCAAAACTGAGATGTGGATCCACGCTCTTGACCCAGCACTGCTCCAGGAAGGACAGGAGAAGGAAGATCTCAAGCTTGGCTGAGCATAAACCTTGGGTAATAAAGCTACCTGGTGGCTTAGCAGTAAAGAATCTGCCTGCCACTGCAGGAGACGCAAGTTCGATCTCTAGGTTGGGAAGATCCCAGAAAGGAGGAAATGGCAATGTCCTCCAGTATTCTTGCCTGGGAAATCCCATGGACAGAGGAGCCTGGTGGGCTATAGTCCATAGGATTGCAAAGAGTTGGACACAACTGAGTGACTAAACGGCAACAATAAAGCAGCCAGGTTTATCTGGATGAGACTAGAGGAAGTTTTCTTTTTTCTGTGGAAGTGAAGAATGAGGTAGACATTTACGGTCAATTATAAGAAAAAAAAATCTATATAATTTTGTCCACCTGAATTTGTGGGTTGTGAGGAATTGTACCTCCTGATGCTCTGCTGTACTCTTCTTTTTCAAATATATTTTAGAATAATTAAATGGCCACACATTCTAGGTTGTGTGAAGTCAATGTGGCTGATGCATACCATGCCTCCTCCATATCCCAAGGGAAATATCCTTTGCCTCCGATTCCCAGAATCAGTAGATCCTCTGCTGGTGACTGCCCACCTCCATTATACCAATAAGACAATGGGAACTGCATAATTCATGTGAAGCAAGTTATTCAGCCACCAAAAGTAAACTGCTCAAAGAGAAGGAGCAACACTGCTTTTTATTATTTTTTCCATATAACCCAGTATTATTGCACTGAAGATAAACTGCCTCAAATTCCAATTTACCAAACCAGAATGCTCTAATAAAAGCAAGCTCTGTCAGGTGGCCAGATTTAGCCTTTTCATTACTTTGAATCACTGGCAAATACAAAAATTTTCTAATATAATAATGTTTTCATTTCACATTCCATTCCAAACTGGAAAAAGTACGAGACCTCTAGATCCAATTTTACTATTTGGAATGTTGTCCATTTTGTTGTTTATCAGGTTTTTTTTTTTTTTTTCCTTTGTTTTTTGTTTCCTCAAAATGTAAATGACCTTTTAAGAGCATACGCTGGATTTCTGACATTTTGTTAAATGTTGTTTCACCATATCTGTACTTCTTTAAGATGTTTTCTGAGGCTGTTTTGGAAAGTAGGCACATTATTTTTCATGTCAGTTAATAATTGCTTGATTTTGTTGAATTTACTTACTTACCAACTTTGTATAATAAGCACATAGTATTAAAATAATTGTCCTTTTTCTCCCCCTCCTTCCTCATCAAGAGTCAACTTCATTTTTCATTTACTAGTGACTTAGAGTCATATCTTCTTCCCTTTTCTTATTGTTCATGGAGTTCTCAAGGCAAGAATGCTGAAGTGGTTTGCCATTCCCTTCTCCAGTGGACCATGTTTTGTCAGAACTCTCCACCATGACCTGTCCATCTTGGGTGGCCCTACATGACATGGCTCATAGTTTCATTGAGTTAGACAAGGCTGTGATCCATGTGATCAGTTTGGTTGACAAGGCTGTGATCCATGTGATCAGTTTGGTTAACTTTCTGTGATTGTGGTTTTCATTCTGTCTCCCCACTGATGGATGAGGATAAGAGGCTTGTGCAAGCTTCCTGATGGGAGGGACTGGCTGTGGCGGAAACTGGGTCTTGTGCTCTGATGGGCAGGGCCAACTGCGTTCCCTCCCTGTAGTTTGGCCTGAGGACAAACTATGGTAGGGATAAATGGCAGTAATGGTGACCTCCTTCAAAAGGACTTATGCCAGCATATTGTGCCTCCCAGGACTGTTGTATTCAGTGCCCCTGACCCCACAGTAGGCCACTGTCAACCCACACCTCCACAGAGACTCCTGGACACTCACAGGCAAGTCTGGCTCAGTCTCTTATGGGGTCACTGCTCCTCTCTTCTGGGTCCTGTGTGCTCAAGATTTTGTTGTGCCCTCTAAGAGTCTGTTTCCCCAGTCCTGTGGAAGTTCTGTAGTCAAATCATACTGGCCTTCAAATTCTCTGGGAGTTCTCAGTCCCTTTGCTGAATCCCCAAGTTGGGAAATCTGTTGTGGGCCCTAGAACTTTTGCAACAGTGTGAGAACTTCTTTGGTATAACTGTTCTCCAGTTTGTGGGTTGTCTGCTCAGTGGTTCTATAGTGGAGCTAATGGCAGCCTCCTCCAAGAGGACTGATGCCACATGCCATGCCTCCCAGCTCTGCTGCAGCCAGAGCCCCCATCCCCACAGCAGGTCACTGCTGACTTACACCACCACAGGAGACACTCAGACACTCAATGGCTGGTCTGGTTGCGTCTTTTGTGGGGGTCACTTTTACTTTCCCTGAGTCCTGGTGCACACAAGGTTTGTTTGTGCCCTCTGAGCTTCTCTGGCAGGGCTAAGATTTGATTTTAAACATGATTGTGCCCCCTCCTACTGTCCTGTTGGGGCTTCTTCTTTGCCCTTGGATGTGGGGCATCTTTTATTGGTGGGATCCAACATTCTCCTGTCGATGGTTGTTCAGCAGCTAGTTGCAATTTTGGTGTTCTCCAGTGATCATATATGGTTTTTCCAGTAGTGATGTGTGGATGTAAGAGCTGAACCATAATAAAGGCTGAGTGCCAAAGAATTGATGCTTTTTATCTGTGGTGTTGGAGAAGACTCTTGAGAGTCCCTTGGACTGCAAGGAGATCAAACTAGTCAATCCTAAAGGAAATCAGTCCTGAATATTGGAAGGACTGATGCTGAAGCTCCAATACTTTGGCCACCTGATGTGAAGAGCCTACTCATTGGAAAAAGGCCCTGATGCTGGGAAAGATTGAAGGCAGGAGAATAAGGAGACAATAGAGAATGAGATGGTTGGATGGCATCACCGACTCAATGGACATGAGTTTGAGCAAGCTCTGGGAGATGGTGAAGGACAGGGAAGACTGGTGTGCTGCAGTCTATGGGGTCGAAAAGAGTTGGACATGACTGAGCGACTGAACAACAACAGTGACTTAGTATTATTATTTATAGTATAATTGTAGTAGTAGTAGCAGTAGTATTTCTTCTGTTGTTCTGCTTTCCAAGGAGAGATGGATTGTATAAAGTAGTTTTAATGAACCCTAGAACATTTGTTTTTATTTTAGTACAGATAGGGTAGGTTCCCCCCATTCCAGTCAGCAATGAGGCAACATAATACATCATTAACAAATAATAAAACCCAGTAAATTTTCTTTAAATGATGCCATTTTTGAGCCTGAGTTATTTGCCCTGAGAGTCTTAATCGATCAAGTTAACTGGACAATTTCCAAATAGTTATTGTTAAAATGCACTGCTAGATCATGCATGCTGACTCCTATAGATCGATCCAGATTTTTATTTCATGTAGACACCTGAAGAGACCCACTGTAGTGAGATCAGATTACTTATACTGCTAAGTTTTGTCTGGTTTTGGCCCCTGGTGAAAGAGATCCATAGTTTAGACCAACTGAGATACACTTAGAGGGTTTTGTTTTTAGCTTTTAAATTTTGTCATTATATTTGGTAGAAAATGTTTGTTTTCTGTTTAAAAGTGTTTGGTTAAAGCAATTAGATAGACTAATACTGATACTCTAACATTCCTCTTATTGAACTTAGTAAATACTACATTGTTTAACATCAATTTCATGAGTAATACAAGGTGTAAGGACACAGAAACTTCTGTGAGATTATATGCTAATATCAGTTAAAACTGAAAGTTTGCTATAGGAAAAATTATCATTGGAAATCCTTTATACTTCAGATTTCTATCAGTCTACACATATTTCCTGTGTTCTGGTTTCATATCTCCATTGGCCACTTATAATAGATGACTTAATCTTAAATATGTCCCAAATTAACCCTTCACTCCCTGCTTCTCCAAATCAGCCCTACCTGAGCCTTCCCAGAGTGAATAATGGCAACTCCATTTCCTTTTTTCAGTTTGTTGTTGTTCAGTCGCTCAGTCGTGTCTGACTTTTTGTGACCCCAAGGACTGCAGCATGCCAGCCTTCCCTGTCCTTCACCATCTCCCAGAGTTTGCTTCAAACTCATGTCCATTGAGTTGGTGATGCCATCCAACCATCCATCCTCTGTTGTCCCCTTCTCCTCCTGCCTTCAATCTTTCCCAGCATTAGGGTCTTTTTTAGTGAGGTGGCTCCTCACATCAGGTGGCCGAAGTATTGGAGTTTCAGCTTTAGCATCAGTCCTTCCAATGAATATTCAGGACTGATTTCCTTTAGGATTGACTGGATTGATCTCCTTCAGTCCAAGGGACTCTCAAGAGTCTTCTCCAATACCAAAGTTCAAAGGCATCAGCCTTCAGTGCTCAGCCTTTTTTATGGTCCAGCTCTCACATCCATACATGACTACTGGAAAAACCATAGCTTTACTATATGGACCTTTGTTGGCCAAGTAATGTCTTTGTTTTTCATATGCTGTCTAAGTTTGCCATTCCTTTTCTTCCAAGGAGCAAGCAGTCTTTTAATTTCATAGCTGCAGCCATTGTCCACAGTGATTTTGGAGCCCAAGAAAAGAAAGTTTCAAATCAAAAAGCTTGGTCATCCTTGATTACTGTATTTCTCTCAGGCTTCATATACTTCATGTGATTAGTTGAAAGATCTTCATGGCTTAATCTCTGGAATAGACTCAGAATCTAAGCCCTCCTCACCAACTCCACTGTTACCACCATGGTTGCCTCATCTCTCACTGGAACTACTGCAACATCTCATGATTTTTCCTGCTGTCACTCTTTCATCCTTTCACTCTATTCTCAACATTGTAGTTGTAGTTATCATTTTAAGACAAGTCAGATCATGTCATCCCTGTGACCAGGAGTCCCCAATGCCTCCTTGATTCACTCAAAATAGCTTTGCAATGAACTATAAGATCTTTTAGGACTTAGAAGCTTAGGGGATAGCAAGAAAAGAAAAGAACCATGCTTTCCTTGGTATCAGCTCCTGAGAAATATGGGGTATGAGAAAGGAAACAGTGATTATTAAAAAGAGAGAAGGATGCAGGGGAGAGCCAGGCTTCAGCTGGGGTGAGAACTTGAAAGAAACTGGATGCATTTCCTGTTGTGGAATAGCAGCTCGTGTCAATGTGAGTCAATGTCACCCCCAAAAGAAGGTGCTGCTGCTTCTGTTCAAATGAAAAAAATTTAACCTGGTTTGAATTTCATCATGGAGGGATTCAGGGCTTATTCTAGTATGTTGAGCATAGATCGTGCAGCTGGAGGATTAAAATTCTCTAGAGGTGACATAATTCGAAAGCATCAATTTTTTAGCACTCAGCCTTCTTTATGGTCCAACTCTCACATCCATACATGACTACTGGGAAAAGCATAACTTTGACTGTATGGATCTTTGTCAGCAAAGTGATGTCTCTGTATCTTAATATGCTGTATTTAAAGAATGGGCATTTATAAACAGATTTCCAATTTTATGGATGTATTTCAGAAAGGAAAGTCTTTTAGTGTGCTTTTTCTGCTATGAATATAACTCAAGCAGTGAGAAAAGAAATGGATGAGTAATGAAAGGCTCTGGAATGAATTTTGAGGGGCCTTTAAAGCATAAATTGATGATAGAATAATTAGATCAGTGGGTGTAAGTGTCCTGGTATCACAAATTGCTCACAGTAGAACATATACTTTAAGTTATTGGTAATGACATTGAGAGATTTATAATGATACAGCCGGGCTCTGCCATTGTTATCAAATGCTGGATGTGAGCTAGATTGGCTGGGCTTAGAGGTACAGCACCTGAAACTGTTGGCTCATTTAGTGACAAACTCAGAACCTTTGTCTTCTTCACATAATATTCTAATAATAGATAATTTCATAATCATCTAAATGTATATTTTGTTGTATATATTTTTCCAGATAATATGCCTGTTTCTTTGTCTCGAATTCTGGTAACCAGTTAGAGAGGTAGAGATGAAATTATGGTGCAAATTGCTCTAAGTAAAATCAGTGCATCTCCAGCTATCTAATTAGGAGTCATGAACCACATGCAGAATCCCTCCTCTACTCTTGTACAGGCATCACTCACTGCAGTGCTGCTTGGTTGTTTAAAGTGCCCAGTCTCTCACACTTCCCAGCCCAGGGGAAGAGAGGGGCTATGTGACTCATTTTGGCCATTAGATTGTAATTGGAAGCGATGTCTATTTTTTAGCTGCCAAAGCTGAGAAAAAAAGTACCAAACCATCACGTGTCTCTCTCTCGGCACAGGTCAGAGGAGATGTCTGATCCAGGTGGTGTGGCTAAGGTCTGCTAGAATCTGTGATCCTGAGTCCTACCCCATCTGACTCTGTCCACCTGTGCTTGTGTATTAGGCTCTACCCTTGCTAATGCTCACACTTTAGTATAATTATAAAAAGTAAATGCTGATAAATGTCAACTCATAAAAGCACACATATTCAAAATTACTTTGACAATTTAGATCACCAGTTCATAGGGATCAGTTTTATGCAAAGACATGGAGTTCTCAAGTGGGGTGATTGCTGGGCTAGAGAAGTCACAGGGTTGATCCCAGATCCTGTGGCACTTAGAGCTTGTGATCCTATTGTGTAATACTTGGGAGGTCACTGAGAGGTATTAATGTGGATTAACAGTTACTTGATTGGATTGCATATGCTTATATTTGTAACAAAGTCAAGAGAACTTACATCACCCAAACTCTTACTTAAAAGGAATTAGGTGAGTGGAATCTCAAAATATTAATCACTCTTAAGTCATGATCATGATCTGTGAGTACTATTTCGTCAACTTTCTACATGAACTCTGACCCCTAAGTACAATAGCTAATGACCGCTTACTTAGTTCATAAGGTATACATGCATATAACTGTTCCTTTAAAAGCAATAGTTCTCAACCTGGACTGGACATGAGAAGTGTCCAGACAGGTATAAAGTATCCAGGATGTCCCAACCAAACCCAGGACTAATTAAATCAGAATCTCTGAGTGAGAACCTAGACACTTGTAAAGATACAGATACAAAAATCTGTATCTTTGATCTACATTAAAAAATTACTTATTTCTATTCTTTTACAAGTGGTTGACCAGTTTTCCCAGCACCACTTGTTAAGGAGATTGTCTTTTCTCCATTGTATATTCTTGCCTTCTTTGGCAAAGATAAGGTGTTTACAGGTGCGTGGATTTATCTCTGGGCTTTCTATTTTGTTCCATTGATCTGTATTTCTGTCTTTGTGCCAGTACCATACAATCTTGATGACTGTGACTTTGTAGTAAAGCCTGAAGTCAGGCAGGTTGATTCCTCCAGTTCTATTTTTCTTCCTCAGGATTGCTTTGGCTATTTGAGGTTTTTTGTATTTCCATACAAATTGTGAAATTATTTGTTCTAGCTCTGTGAAAAATACCATTGGTAGCTTGATAGGGATTGCATTGAATCTATAGATGGCTTTGGGTAGCATACTCATTTTCACTATATTGATTCTTCCGATCCATGAACACAGTATATTTTTCCATCTATTAGTGACCTCTTTGATTTTTTTCACCAGTGTTTTATATTTTTCTATATATAGGTCTTTAGTTTCTTTAGGTAGATATATTCCTAAGTATTTCATTCTTTTCAATGCAATGGTGAATGGAATTGTTTCCCTAATTTCTCTTTCTGTTTTCTCATTATTAGTGTATAAGAATGCAAGGGATTTCTGTGTGTTGATTTTATATCCTGCAACTTTGCTATATTCATTGATTAGCTCTAGTAATTTTCTGGTGGAGTTTTTAGGGTTTTCTATGTAGAGGATCATGTCATCTGCAAACAATGAGAGTTTTACTTC
This sequence comes from Bison bison bison, assembly GCF_000754665.1. Taxonomy (NCBI): domain Eukaryota; kingdom Metazoa; phylum Chordata; class Mammalia; order Artiodactyla; family Bovidae; genus Bison; species Bison bison. Next base: position 2,658,585 of record NW_011495085.1, read on the forward strand.
TTCTTTTCCAATCTGGATTCCTTTTATTTATTTTTCTGCTCTGATTGCTGTGGCCAAAACTTCCAAAACTATGCTGAATAGTAGTGCTTAGAGTGGGCACCCTTGTCTTGTTCCTGACTTTAGAGGAAATGCTTTCAATTTTTCACCATTGAGGGTAATGTTTGCTGTGGGTTTGTCATATATAGCTTTTATTATGTTGAGATATGTTCCTTCTATTCCTGATTTCTGGAGGGTTTTTAACATAAATGGATGTTGAATTTTGTCAAAGGCTTTCTCTGCATGTATTGAGATAATCATATGGCTTTTATTTTTCAATTTGTTAATGTGGTGTATTACATAGATTGATTTGCGGATATTGAAGAATCCTTGAATCCCTGGGATAAAGCCCACTTAGTCATGATGTATGATCTTTTTAATATGTTGCTGGATTCTGTTTGCTAGAATTTTGTTAAGGATTTTTGCATCTATGTTCATCAGTGATATTGGCCTGTAGTTTTCTTTTTTTGTGGCATCTTTGTCAGGTTTTGTTATTAGGGTGATGGTGGTAGATATTAAACTGATAAGAACAGATACTACACTTGATCTTAGCCAAGTGTAGAACACGTTCTAACACCATACACAAAAATAAACTAAAAATGGATTAAAGATCTAAACATAAGACCAGAAACTATAAAACTCCTAGAGGAGAACATAGGCAAAACACTCTCCGACACAAGTCACAATAGGATCCTCTCTGACCCACCTCCCAGAATACTGGAAATAAAAGCAAAAATAAACAAATGGGACCTAATTAAACTTAAAAGCTTCTGCACAACAAAGGAAACTATAAGCAAGGTGAAAAGACAGCCTTCAGAATGGGAGAAAATAATAGCAAATGAAGCAACTGACAAATAATTAATCTCAAA
>NW_011495085.1:2659650-2660789 GCF_000754665.1 Bison bison bison
CATCTACAATTATGAAAATTCAAGCAGGTATCAAAAATGATAAGATAATTTTAATTACGTAAGAAAATTCGTGTACCCCAATGTTCATCGCAGTACTGTTTATAATAGCCAGGACATGGAAGCAACCTAGATGTCCATCAGCAGATGAATGGATAAGAAAGCTGTGGTATATATACACAATGGAGTATTACTCAGCCATTAAAAAGAATACATTTGAATCAGTTCTAATGAGGTGGATGAAACTGGAGCCTATTATACAGAGTAAAGTAAGCCAGAAAGAAAAACACCAATACAGTATACTAACGCATGTATATGGAATTTAGAAAGATAATAATGATAACCCTGTATGCGGGACAGTAAAAGAGACACAGATGTATAGAACAGTCTTTTGGACTCTGTGGGAGAGGGCGAGGGTGGGATGATTTGGAAGAATGGTATTGAAACATGTATAATATCATATGTGAAATGAATCAGCAGTCCAGGTTCAATGCATGATACAGGGTGCTTGGGGCTGGTGCACTGGGATGACCCAGAGGGAAAGGATAGGGAGGGAAGTGGGAAAAGGGTATTCAGGATGGGGAACACATATACACCCATGGTGGATTCATGTCAGTGTATGGCAAAACCAAAAAAAAAAAAAAATTACTAATTTCCACCTTAGTAATGACTTCCTACTGGTTTATGGGGTATATAACACGTCATTTCAAATGACTGTTGTCTTCGTGTACCCCAATGTTTATCGCAGTACTGTTTACAATAGCCAGGACATAGAAGCAACCTAGATGTCCATCAGCAGATGAATGGATAAGAAAGCAGTGGTATATATACACAATGGAGTATTACTCAGCCATTAAAAAGAATACATTTGAATCAGTTCTAATGAGGTGGATGAAACTGGAGCCTATTATACAGAGTGAAGTAAGCCAGAAAGAAAAACACCAATACAGTATACTAACGCATATATATGGAATTTAGAAAGATGGTAACAATAACCCTGTGTACGAGACAGCAAAAGAGACAGTGATGTATAAACAGTCTTATGGACTCTGTGGGAGAGGGAGAGGGTGGGAAGATTTGGGAGAATGGCATTGAAATATGTATAATATCATGTATGAAACGAGTTGCCAGTCTAGGTTCGA
>NW_011495085.1:2660889-2663366 GCF_000754665.1 Bison bison bison
TGCCAGTCTAGGTTCGATGCACCATACTGGATGCTTGGCGCTGGTGCACTAGGAAGACCCAGAGGGATGGTATGGGGAGGGAGGAGGGAGGAGGGTTCAGGATGGGGAACACATGTATACCTGTGGTGGATTCATTTCGATATTTGGCAAAACTAATACAATATTGTAAAGTTTAAAAATAAAATAAAAAAAATCAAATGACTGTTGTCCTGCATGATTTAGTTGTCTTTTTATTATGAGTGCTATTTGAAAAGAAGAATGTGATACCTCTGGGGAAATCTTAGTTCCCCTTAATGTTTCAGGGGCTAGATTAGCGTTTTGCCAGGTTTTGATCCATCAGTTGATTTCCTTAAGGCCTTAACTAGACAAGAAATGTACCATGTGGGAGCTGACATTCAAATAAAATCACTACATGTGTTTGTTTGAAGGTAATTATTGAAGTAAACACAGTTGACATTATTCTTGTGTGCCAGGTGCGGGATATATGTATGCACAAATGTGTGTATCTTGGGAACAGTGTTATGTCCTTGGTGTATTAAAAAGTTTGTGAAGAAAAATACTTGGTATTTACATACTGGAAGAAGAATTTTTAAAAGCTTTTGCATCTTTATGAAAAAAGATGAAGTCCTCGCATAGCCTGAATTTCTAGGCACCAGTGAATTCCCTCTGTTGCTCTTAAAGGAAAACTGACTTCCTTTTTTATATTTGGGAAGGTATGGGTGAAATAAATTCACATACAGATATACATATGAATGCATATTTATATCTGTACATTAGTATACCAGGCTGTGCATATGCTAGTAAATTTTCTTCAGTAATCAATTGTGTAAACTACTTGCTGTGATAAGTTCTTACATCTAAACAATCCGTAAACAAGGAGTATTTTCAGTGATTAAACCATGGACTTAGCTGCCACACAGGTTGGGTTTGAATCCTAGTAGTATTACTCACTAGTTAGATGATTTGGGAAGATTACTAAATATTCTTATTTCTCAGTTTCTGCATCCACAAAATTGAGGAAGACCATCATGGTACTTATTTCACAGGATTATTGTGAAGCATAAATGAGGTGATATATTTAAAGTGTTTAGAAGAGAGCCTGGCACATAGAGAATGCTAAAATATATTTGCTATTGTTCTTAAACCATCTACAATACAGGACAAGACATCATGTCCGTAATGTACATAAACAGCTTTCAGCTAAAAGCCATTAAGTATGGAGACCACATAAGACAGAGGGAATGCATCAATAACATTTGTCCTCAAAGTGCATTTGCTTTATGCACATGTTGATCCTGGAGCTTCACACAGCTGTGCGATTTTTGCCTCATGTTTTTCATGCTGTCAGAAATCTTACAGAATATTCCCTGTTGTGTGCTCTGTGGAACTGCTCCTCTTGTGCTGTGTCAGTTTCTCAGCTCCTTCCGTTGTGCGCTATGGTTGTTTCCAGCTGAGAATTAATAGCATTGTCTTTTGACACTGGTTGTGTTATCTGATTATTCTTTATTGGAGTTACCAGTCTGTTACCCCCCACCCATGTTGCAGGAGAGTAGTTGTTTTGTTCAGTCACTTAAGTAAGTGTCTAACAATTTGTTACCCCATGGGCTGCAGCTCACCAGGCTTCCTGTCCTTCACCATCTCCCAGAGTTTGCTCAGATTCCTGTCCATTGGGTCAGTGATGCAGGGAGAGTTAGGGTTCAGTTCAGTTCAGTTCAGTTGCTCAGTCATGTCCAACTCTTTGCAACCCCATGAACCGCAGCATGCCAGGCCTCCCTGTCCATCACAAACTCCAAAGTTTACACAAACTCATGTCCGTTGAATCAGTGATGCCATCCAACTATCTCATCCTCTGTCGTCCCTTTCGCTTCCTGCCCTCAATCTTTCCCAGCATCAGGGTCTTTTCAAATGAGCCAGCTCGTCACATCAGGTGGCCAAAGTATTGGAGTTTCAGTTTCAACATCTCAGCCCTTCCAATGAAAACCCAGGACTGATCTCCTTTAGGATGGACTGGTTGGATCTCCTTGCAATCCAAGGGAGTTTAAAGTCTTCTCCAACACCACAGTTCAAAAGCATCAATTCTTCCATGCTCAGCTTTTTTTTATAGTCCAACTCTCACATCCATACACGACTACTGGAAAAACCATAGCCTTGGCTAGATGGACCTTTCTTGACAAAGTAATATCTCTGCTTTTTAATATGCTATCTAGGTTGGTCATGACTTTCCTTCCAAGGAATAAGCATCTTTTAATTTCATGGCTGCAATCACCATCTGCAGTGATTTTGGAGCCCCTAGAAATAAAGTCAGCCACTGTTTCCACTGTTTACCCATCTATTTGCCATGAAGTGGTGGGACCAGATGCCATGATCTTTGTTTTCTGAATGTTGAGCGTTAAGCCAACTTTTTCACTCTCCTCTTTCACTTTCATCAAGAGGCTCTTTAGTTCCTCTTCACTTTCTGCCATAAGGGTGGTATCTGT
>NW_011495085.1:2663466-2674498 GCF_000754665.1 Bison bison bison
CCTTTTCCTATTTGGACCAGTCTGTTGTTCCATGTCCAGTTCTAACTGTTGCTTCCTGACCTGCATACAGGTTTCTCAAGAGGCAGGTCAGGTGGTCTGGTATTCCCATCTCTTGAAGAATTCTCCACAGTTTATTGTGATCCACACAGCCAAAGGCTTTGGCATAGTCAATAAAACAGAGATAGATGTTTTTCTGGAACTCTCTTGCTTTTTTTGATGATCCAGCGGATGTTGGCAATTTGATCTCTGGTTCCTCTGCCTTTTCTAAATCCAGCTTGAACAACTGAAAGTTCACGGTACACGTATTGCTGAAGCCTGGCTTGGAGAATATCAAGCATTACTTTACTAGTATGTGAGATGAGTGCAATTGTGCAATAGTTTGAGCATTCTATGGCATTGCCTTTCTTTGGGATTGGAATGAAAACTGACCTTCTCCAGTCCTGTGACCACTGTTGAGTGTTCCAAATTTGCTGACATGTTGAGTGCAGTGCTTTTACAGCATCATTTTTTAGGGTTTGAAATAGCTCCAGTAGAATTCCATCATCTCCACTGGCTTTTTTCATAGTGATGCTCCCTAAGGCCCACTTGACTTCACTTCCCAGGATGTCTGGCTTTAGGTGAGTGATCACACCATCGTGATTATCTGAGTCATGAAGATATTTTTTTGTGCAGTTCTTCTGTGTATTCTTGCCGCCTCTTCTTAATATCTTCTGTTTCTGTTAGGTCCATACCATTTCTGTTCTTTATTGAGCCGATCTTTGCATGAAATGTCCACTAGGCTTTCCCATTCTATTTTTTCCTCTGTTTCTTTGCATTGATTGCTGAGGAATGCTTTCTTGTCTCTCCTTGCTATTCTTTGGAACTCTTCATTCAAATGCTTATATCTTTCGTTGTCATGGTGAAGAGGTCTGACAGAATGTGGTCCACTGGAGAAGGGAATGACAAACCACTTCAGTATTCTTGCCATGAGAACCCCATGAACAGTATGAAAAGGCAAAAAGATAGGGCACTGAAAGATAACTCCCCAGGTCAGTATGTGCCCATTATGCTCCTGGAGATCAGTGGAGAAATAACTCCAGAAAGAATGAAGGGATGGATTCAAAGCGAAAAAAAACACCCAGTTGTGGATGTGACTAGTGATATAAGTAAGGTCTGATGCTCTAAAGAGCAATATTGCATAAAAGAACCTGAAATGTTAGGTCCATTAATCAAGGCAAATTGGAAGTAGTCAAATAGGAGATGGCAAGAGTGAACGTCAACATTCTAGGAATCAGTGAACATGGACTGAAATGGGTGAATTTAACTCAGATGACCATTATATCTACTACTGTGGGCAGGAATCCCTTAGAAGAAATGGAGTAGCCATCATAGTCAACAAAAGAGTCCAAAATTCAGTACTTGTACGCAATCTCAAAAATGATAGAATGATCTCTGTTCGTTTCCAAGGCTAACCGTTCAATATCATGGTAATCCAAGTCTATGCCCGGACCAGTAACACTGAAGAAGCTGAAGTTGAACGGTTCAATGAAGACCTACAAGACCTTTTAGAACTAACACCCCCCAAAATATGTCCTTTTTACTATAGGGGACTGGAATGCAAAAGTAGGAAGTCAAGAAACACTTGGAGTAACAGGCAAATTTGGCCTTGGAGTACAGAAGGAAGCAGGGCAAAGGCTAATAGAGTTTTTCCAAGAGAACGCACTGGTCATAGCAAACACCCTCTTCCAACAACACAAGAGAAGACTCTACACATGGACATCACCAGATGGCCAACACTGAAATTAGATTGATTATATTCTTTGCAGTCAAAGATGGTGAAGTTCTATACAGTCAGCAAAGACAAGACCAGGAGCTGACTGTGGGTCAGATCATGAACTCTTTATTGCCAATTTCAGACTTAAATTGAAGAAAATGGGGAAAACCACTAAACCATTCAGGTATGACCTAAGTAAAATCCCTCATTATTATACAGTGAGAGTGAGAGATAGATTTAAGGGACTAGATCTGATAGCAGAGTGCCTGATGAATTATGGACAGAAGTTTGTGACATTGTACAGGAGACAGGGATCAAGACCATCTCCAAGAGAAAGAAATTCAAAAAGGCAAAATGGCATCTCAGGAGGCCTTACAAATAGCTGTGAAAAGAAGAGAAGTGAAAAGCAAAGGAGAAAAGGAAGGAGTGTAGTGTATGTTTCTTCATTTCACCCGAGGTACCTGTTCTTTCCATTCTTAATGATCTCCAAGTCCTGAGATCTTAATTGTGTGTTCAGATTGATCTACATAGATCACTGATGGAAAGAGAAAGATAACCTGCTGTGTATCTGCTTTCTCTTGCTTTTTATTGTATTATAAAAATACACCCCTTTTCAAAGTGTGCATACCTTATTCTTCTATGGACAATCTGGTGACTAAGTATCCAAAGAGAATGTGCCTTGATAAGAGATCTGCAGATGCTCCCAAATCACAGTTCAGTGAGATGAACCTCTAACAGAACTCTAGGTACCACAGCAGATGGATGAAGTCATCTGAGGCTGAGTAAGGTAGCATTCTCCAGCTCTCTTGGGCACCTCTGCTAAAGCTCTGCCAATTCAGGCAAGAAGACTATTTTGCTTTAAGGATTTGCTCACATTTTAGAACATCTAAGGTAGTGAGCAAAACTTAAAAATTATGTTTTTTGAAATAATTAAAATATAGTTTTGCAATATATAAAACTATAAACTATTATGAAATATATTATAAATATATACAAGAGTATATAATATATAAAATAATAAAAAATATATAAATATATGAAATTATAAAATATACTATTAAAATTATAAAATATTGTTAAAATATATATTATAAAAATACTATTATATATAATATACTGCTAGAAATTAAACTTATGATAGAAGAGGCACAATGTGCCAGAGGGGTTGGTTTCTGTAAAACAATCCTACTAGGAGACTAGGTTTTTTCTTTTGCTTCTTTTATAATAGCCATTTTATGTGTAAAGAATCATCCACTAATCTTGTCATTGATACTGAGAATTAGAGTCATGCTGGTGGCTTTCACAGAATTATAAATAGGCCACCTCTGTGCTAATGGATATTTTATATCAGCATTACATTTATAATTTTAGTCAATTAGAGGTTCTTTTGTTACTTGGTCCTAGAAAGTAAGAGGAACATATCAATATGAGATTAATTATGGCTAACCCAAGGTTGTTTCATTCAAATTCAATGAGAATTTCTTCTGATCTAGAAGTGATACAGCAAGTTAAGACAGTCTCTCAATAAGACATTTTAGAAACAGTCAACCTAGTAAAGAGAAATCACAATTTCTTCAGCTGGAAAATTCCCTCATTTAAAACTTTCTTTATTAATAGTTCTATGGTTTCAAAAAAAGGAATGTCAAATGGGGGCATTTAAGAAATGCTGATGCCCTGCCATCTAACAGCTGATGTTTTAATTTAGCTTGTTTCATTGGTATCTTATAGTCAATTTCCATGAACATTCTCCCAAGATTAGAGTCTTCAGATTGCTTTTCATTTTATCATAAAATTATTTAAACATGTCATAAATCCCAGTGCGGAAAAGGTTTGCCTGTTTATCCGTTGCATATGGAGGCTTGAAGGGGTGCAGAATGGTTCAAGACCCATGCCATTTTTTCACTACCACCTATGTAGGCTTATCATCTCATTTCATAACTGTCAGTGAATAGAAGGGGATTGTGAAACTGGTAATATATCATCTCTATGTGCCTCTCATATTTCTTCATGCTTTGAGAGGCACTGAATGCCTTTTGTTCTGGACTATCTTTTTCATACTCACATAGTTAACTGCCTTGGAATATACAAGACACAGTATTTTCCTTTGGAATAAAAGGCAGGTGTGATGACTGTCCAGTAGAATAAGAAAATGAAGCAAAGGACAGCCATTCTCATTGCTGGTTATGAATGGTTCACTTCCTTCAGTGTTCTGGAAACGACACACCTTCTGTGCAGATGTCAGCTGAGCCCCTTTGCATTGCTGTGTGGGAACCTGAACTTGGGAAAAAAGAGCAAATATTGGTGTCCTGGCTCCTGCCTTTGCAATGATCAGCTGTTCCTTGTCTCTGACCCAGGAGTCTCATGTCCTGCCAGCAGCCCTGGTGATATGGCAGGTCGGCTCGTTAGCTTAGAAGTGAAATAAAATCTCAAACCCGTCCCAGGTCCTGACTATTCCAAACCCTCTACTCGACTCTTCTAAGATAATTTCAGTTAATGTTATTATTTAGGTTTGAGATTAGCTGGCAGTCTCCACTGAGTCTGTTATTCATCTGCAGAATGAAGACATTTATACCTATCTTACAGCCTATTTGGAGAATTAAATGAAATAAAATATGTAAGAAAATGTTATGGAAAGCAGTGTACTGCTTTTCGTCATTTCAATGACTCATTCTGTCACTCACATTCAATTTTCTGTTGTAATGTGCTAGTGATCATTGATGAGTTAAAAATAATTAAAATAATCTGTCACCAGGAGACTCTAAAGCATCCTTGTGAAGGTATAAAATTGGGGCAGAATTTTTTGTCTTTTTGTTCCAATGGAAAATAAAGACAAATGTTTAACTAACTTTTCCATAGTTTCACAGGTTTTAGGACTCAAAATACCTTAAGGAACAGACACAGTTAATGCATGGAAATCCACAGATGTCTCTATCCATGGAACATAATTTCCAAAATCTCCTTTTCATACATTAGATCATTGAATTGTAGCTGTTAAAATTTTTTAAAAAACAACAAAAACAAATACTGCTAGATACTTTCATCTACGATTATCTCAGTTTTGATATCTTCACAAAGTGCTAAATTTATAATATGTGTAGATATTGGAAATGGCAAACTGGACTGGATGGTTATATATTACAGTCCATGGTCTAGTGTTGAAAGTAGAGTGAAATCCAACTAAGTAACACCCCTTCATGGAGGTCAGTCTCTGTCATGCTGTGCTGCCTTTTTTCAAGATTCAGAAATGGGTGATGGGAGATAGGACAGTGGGTCCTGATAGGAGCAAAAGTCTACCTGGGACTCTTCTTGATGTGCCTTTCTCCATGGACTCATTCTCGTGAATCCATTGATGCTGGGGTTACTTTCTGTAAGCAGTTCCTAACCATGGACATGTTGTTAATAGATAAGATCACTCCTCATAGCAAATAATATTCCTGCATCTGCTCCAAGGTCCAGTTACCCTCTTGACAAAGAGATTAGATCTGATCCTTTGTTTTCTCCCCCAGGGACTCTTGACAGTAAACACAGCGAACCAGCTCTCACCAGATGTGTTAACTCTTCTCTCTCTAAATACTGAAACAGAAAAATGAGAAAGTCATTTCTGGGCAACTTAACCATTATACTGAGAACTCATCCTAATGTCATTGTTGAAACTTTGCTGAACATTTTCTATATTTCATTTCATCATGAAAATAACCTGGCAGTGCAGTGACTGTCCTAGCAGAAACCAACTGGTTTGTGGGAGCAGGTGCAAAACCTCTGAAACCCACCACAGAGACCTTTCTTTGGTTGACCCTGGAATATACTGACAGTGAATCTACTATTAAAGGAATACTTTAAAATTCTGTCTATATGCCTTACTTCACATACCCTTTTACTCACTTGAACTAACTAAAATGGCAGTTATCAAAATAGGGAACTGTATGATCCTTATGATTAAGGACAGACAAGAAAGACTCGGGAGAGTGCTCAGAGAATAATAAAGACCCACTAGTGGATTCTGCTCTAAAGCTGAATCCGGTAGCAGACAAAGGTTGAATGAGACTCTCACAGGGCCCAAGTATCCTCCTTGGGTAGGTGTTAAGGGCCTCTTTGTTTTCAAGAATGCCTCTGTGCTTATTTTTCTTTTTCTCTCTTGCCCAAGTGCACACACAGAAAACCTTTTATTGGCTTTGTATTACATGTTGAACACTTTGGCTATTACATTTTCTATGGCTTCCTCTTCCCAGAAGGTGTGGGCCTCTCCTTTCTCTTCCTTTTTGTGAGGGTAGCAAAATCGTTTAGAAGGAAGATGGTAAGTGTGTGTGTCTGTGTAGAACTGTATGTAGGGGGATTGTAGGTGGAGGAAATACAGCAGTTTACAAATTTTGAAAATTTGTATTAAGGTATCTGAAAATATAATTTGAGGGTTCTCAAAAACAGGTACTTTTTTTGCCAGTCGGTTAGACCTGGTCCTATTTAGCATCCTAGGAATTTGTTATTTGACTTTCTTTTTGCAAATCACATACAATAAATCATTTATGAAAGATAAACAATTTGTTTCTAAATACAACATTTATACATTTAGTAGTTGCTTTATAGTGTATGAAACTGAAATATTCGCTCCGTTCTGTCTGACTCTTTGCGACCCCATGGACTGTAGCCTGCCAGGCTCCTCTGTCCATGGAATTCTCCAGGCAAGAATACTGGAGTGGGACTGGGTTGCCATTTCATCCTCCAGGGGATCTTCTCGACAAACATTATATGCAATTGCTGAACAAAGTTGTTTTTTAATTTAAAATGTGTGTCATTTCTTATTATACCATTGCATATTTAATAGTAATAGCATGCTTGTGTACCAAGTCACTTCAGTCGTGTCCTACTCTTGTGTGACCCTATGGACTGTAGCCTGCCGGGCTCCTCTGTCCATGGGATTCTCCAGGCAGGAATACTGGAGTGGATTCCATGCCTTGCTCCAGGGGATCTTCCTGACCCAGGGATCGAACTTTTGTCATGTGCATTGCAGGCAGATTCTTTACCACTAGTGCCACCTGGGAAGCCCACTCACAGTATTAATAAAAAGCAACAGAATTAAGAAGATTGCAGAAATAGGATATCCTAGAACCAAGAATTATAAGTTACCATGCTACTTGTTTATGTATTATTGGTTGTTCCACAATTTACTTATAGAAAGAGTAAGTCTTTGAAAATAGTTATCCAAGGGGTTGATATAAACAGATCTGAGTCACTGAAAGGTTGTTGTTGGATCACGCGAAGACACCGGGATTCTTGGCCCCCAGAGGAGAAGAATTCAATCCGGGGCCAGAGACGAGGCTTGATCACTCAGAGCTTTTGTGTAATAAAGTTTTATTAAAGTATAAAGGAGATAGAGAAAGCTTCTGACATAGACATCAGAAGGGGGCAGAAAGAGTACCCGCTTGCTAGTGTTAACAATGAAGTTATATACTCCAAAGAATGTCTGGAGGTTGTAAAGACCTCATCAGACCTACTCCCATAATTTACATTTTAAGATAGCACTGTCCTCAGGCAAGATACATCCTTGTAAAGACCAGGTCTACTCCCATAATTTACATTTTAAGATAACAGAAGGTTTAATCCAAAGACTGTCCTTAGGCAGGATACATTATTGTTATATAATCCTAAGGAATGTGGAGAAAGAAAAAAAAATTTGTCCTTTTTTCCTCCTTGAGAATTCCAGACCCCTCTCTCCTTGGGGACCCCTAGACTCCCTATCAACCTGCCTAGGAAATGTCTCTCTCATCACTCAACTTCTTTTCTTAATCTTCTGGAAAATTGCACATGGAAAAGGAACATGAATTTTATGGTAGGTAGGTGTTGTATTTTTGTGAATTGATAAGAGAAAGGGCTTTGGCTTGGTTGTCATGAGTCATCGTGCCTGCTTCTTCTCTGATGGGTACATTGGTGGGTGCCTTGGGTAAATTATTTAATGTCTTAGAACTCAGTGTTTTTCACTGTGAAATGTGTTCCTTTCTCTGAAATGCTTACTTTGTCGGACCACATGGAAGATTGAATAAGGTGATGCCTGGAATGCTGTTCCCCAGCTTTCCCCATGCTGCCTCCTTTTCACCGGTCAGGTCTCAACTAAAAGGAACTTTGTTTTCATCTGTATTCCCTAGGACAGGCTTCCCAGGTGGTATATGTTAAAGAATCCATCTGTCAATGCAGGAGATGCAGGAGACCAGGGTTCAATCCTGGGTCGGAAAGATCCCCTGGAGGAGAAAGGACAACCCACTCCAGTCTTCTTGCCTGGAAAATCCCATGGACAGAGGAGCCTGGTGAGCTACAGTTCATGGGGTCGCAAAGAGTCTGACATGACTGAGTGAGCATATATTCCCTAGGACAGTAGCTAAGACAATGTCTGACATATAGTAAGCTTCCAGCAAATGTATAGAGACAGAAAATGGGCGTGAAAAAGGTGAAAAGCATAAAGCACGTGCAAATTGGCTCTTTGATTTTGTATTAAAAGGTACTTCTGTTTTATCTAGACGTGTGTATTGTCAGAGCAGCTTTTCTCCTATAGGCTTTGTGGGTGCCAGTTTTCTCTTTGTAAAAAAGACGTTTTGCAGAGTATTGGCTGAGTGAACCATGATGAAGACACAGTAGACTTAGCTGTTAATGCAGGAGCCAAGATTGCAGTTTGTAAAAGGAAATAACACAGGAATGACCCTGTTTTGACCGGGCCCTGGGATTAGTATGGAAATCCTCTTAATTACTAATGGAACTGAATGGGAGGAGATGACGAGATAAAGCTCTGGTCAAGGAGACTTCATCTTCAACTTCAAGGTTGTATGAGGTACCTTGGATATCCAGTTGTACCTGCTGTGAGTTAAACCAATTAAAAATGGTCTTTCATGGACATCAGCTCTTTTTGTGAAAGCTAAGGTTTACCTGAAACTTTACTGTTAATAAGTTTATTCAGTACCACCACATGGGGAATATCATTTTGATGGGAGAGATAATCCCCAGAAATTTAACCAGCTAAAGATAGAAACGCCTCAATTCCTGGATCAAAATGTGCGTACATTAAAGGACAGAGGAAAACAATCTTTTGCTTTGGAAGGCTGGTTGGCTCACTGCCTGTCCCAGGGAAGCAGTCAACCTTGTTGTTGATGGCAGCTCTAGAATTAAAATAACCAGGTCTCAGTCATGGTCAGCCATTAACTCTCTGATCTTAGTTCTATAAGCCACAGTTTCCTCATCTGTAAAATAAAGACAGTGATGATGACAACCTTGTACGGTTATTTTGAAGGTTAAGTGAGCATTAAGTGAGTACATATACATCTGTACTAAAAGCATTATCTGACATGTGGAAAGCACTTCACAGTGATGAGCTATGATTGTAGTCTTCCTCTGTTGCTTGTCACCCAAAAAGGGCAAAGAGATCTAAGTGTTTCTCTGGGGGCTCTGTGATTCTGCTGCTGTGGTTCTTTGAACTAAAATGTTCCCACTGTTATTTCAGAGTTCTGGAGGAGTAGGAATTATCCTATGGCTTTGATACAGTGGAGAATAAATCAAATGAAGAGAGACTCAGAGCAGAAGGGAGCAAGGGTTACTGAAGTTGCCCTGGGAGCCTATAGCTTTCCTTGGGGATTATTAAATGTTGCTAATTTCCTGTGCTTCTTTCTCAGAGGAAAACTAGCATTTTTGAAAAAGTTTTCACCAAAGACACTAAAAAAACCTTGTCTTTTGGGACTTTCATATGAAAAGAAATGAGAAAACTAATTTATATCTCTTAATTCTTAGACTTCTATTTTTATTGGAGATAAGGCTTACTGTTTTATTTCAAAGTATTAAATTAGAAGTATCATTTTTATGTAAGGAATTTGAAATGGTTCAAATTTAGTGGTTAAATTAAATTCAAATTTAATGGTTCAAGTGTTGTTAAACAGTGTCAAACTCAGCTGAGGAAATGTGTATGTATATCCATGTGTTGTGTGTGTATGTATGTGTATGTGTATATAGATGTCATTGAAACAAGAGAGGGGAAACATGCTTGCTTTTAATATTTGTTGCAATTGATAAAGTACTCTGATATTTGCCCAGGTAACCCTGTTGTCTGAAGATCTAGACTTTCTTTCAGGGCATTACTGATTTATTTGCTTTAATCACAAAAGGTGGTAATGTCTCTGCATCAACTAGTCCTGAAGCCATAATCAGTTTACTCCCTAAGACATGTGAAGCCATTACCCCAAAGAAGAATGTTTTCACAGCTAAAAAATAAGTAACAAAATGATTCACGATTTTGGGGGGATGAATATAGGGGAACCATGGATAGGGGTCTTATAATATTCAAATTTCATTTAAATGTTCATTAAGTATTTATTAATGTCCAACCATGGACTGGACTCTTTCCTGGGTTAGAGATCCAAGGATAAGTTAAAAAGTTCCTGCCTCTAAGGGAACTCACAGTTTGTGGATGGAGGGCAGAGAGAAAAATTGGGAAACAGAAGTACGATGGAATATTCTCAAGTAATTCTCATTCTCATAGTCGCTGTGTATAGTTAAGTTTATGTAAGAGCTGGCTGTGAGATTCCCTATGCAAATAAATGCTTTTGGGATCTTGTCTGCCAAAAATGTCTCTAACAATATCTTAGGTCTGAATTTTGGTATACAATTATATATCTATATCTGCATCTCGCTTTCTCTCTTTATATATGTGTGTGTATATATATATATATATATATATATGAACTCCTTATTGCCAAATTCAGACTTAAATTGAAGAAAGTAGGGAAAACCATTAGACCATTCAGGTATGACCTAAACCAAATCCCTTATGATTATATAGTGGAAGTGAGAAATAGATTTAAGGGCCTAGGTCTGATAGAGAGAGTGCCTGATGAACTATGGAGTGAGGTTCATGACATTGTACAGGAGACAGGGATCAAGACCATTCCCATAGAAAAGAAATGCAAAAAAGCAAAATGGCTGTCTGGGGAGGCCTTACAAATAGCTGTGAAAAGAAGAGAAGCGAAAAGCAAAGGAGAAAAGGAAAGATGTAAACATCTGAATGCAGAGTTCCAAAGAATAGCAAGAAGAGATAAGAAAGCCTTCCTCAGCGATCAATGCAAAGAAATAGAGGAAAACAACAGAATTAGAAAGACTAGGGATCTCTTCAACAAAATCAGAGATACCAAAGGAACATTTCATGCAAAGATGAGCTCGATAAAGGACAGAAATGGTATGGACCTAACAGAAGCAGAAGATATTAAGAAGAGGTGGCAAGAATACACAGAAGAACTGTACAAAAAAGATCTT
>NW_011495085.1:2675015-2681200 GCF_000754665.1 Bison bison bison
ATTGCCGGGAGAAAAATCAATCACCTCAGATATGCAGATGACACCACCCTTATGGCAGAAAGTGAAGAAGAACTAAACAGCCTCTTGATGAAAGTGAAAGAGGAGAGTGAAAAAGTTGATTTAAAGCTCAACATTCAGAAAACTAAGATCATGGCATCCAGTCCTATCATTTCCTGGGAAATAGATGGGGAAAAAGTGGAAACAGTGGCTGACTTTATATTTCTGGGCTCCAAAATCACTGCAGATGGTGATTGCAGCCATGAAATTAAAAGACGCTTACTCCTTGGAAGGAAATTTATGACCAACCTAGAGAGTATATTAAAAAGCAGAGACATTACTTTGTCAACAAAGGTCCGTCTAGTCAAGGCTATGGTTTTTCCAGTGGTCATGTATGCATGTGAGAGTTGGATTATAAAGAACGCTGATCGCCAAAGAATTAATGCTTTTGAACTGTGGTGTTGGAGAAGACTATTAAGAGTCCGTTGGACTGCAAAGAGATCCAACCAGTCCATCCTAAAGGAGATCAGTCCTGGGTGTTCATTGGAAGGACTGAGATGTTGAAGCTGAAACTCCAATACTTTGGCCACCTGATGCGAAGAGCTGACTCATTTGAAAAGTCCCTGTTGCTGGGAAGAGTTGAGGGTAGGAGGAGAAGGGGCCAACAGAGTATGAGATGGTTGGATGGCATCACTGACTCAATGGACATGGGTTTGTGTGAACTCGGGGAGTTGGTGATGGACAGGGAGGCCTGGCATGCTGCAGTTCATGGGGTTGCAAAGAGTCGGACACGACTGAGCAACTGAACTGAACTGAACTAAATTACTTAGGTCTATGTGTGTCTATTTTTGTTCTTTCTAGTCTCTTCAATTAAATAGTTATTTATTGATGATCTTGTTATATAGTCTTACTGTTCTTGACTTAGCCTCAGAGATTTTACTCCTGTGGAATTATAGCATGTTTTAATATGTAGGACAGCAATTTGTTTCTTATTAATCATATTTAAAAAATCTATTTTTTGAGAAATCCTTTCCCTTTATTTTTTCAGGTAAATTTTGTAATATTTGGTCAATTAAAATTACTTATATTTACTAGAATTTCATTAAATTTATAAATTAATTAGAAGATTACTGCATCTTCACAGTATTGATTGCTCAGATTCCTGGAGTCATTTGTCTCTGTCTGCATAGTTTCATAGTTTTCCTCAAATCAGGCTTCAGGATTTTGAAACTACTGGCAACAAATTAGAAAATTACTGGAATTATGAAGTCTGTGAACTCAGAGGGTCCACCTTACCACCTCATGGAATGTTAATCACAATAACAACATTCGATTTTGGAAAGTAATTTCAAAGGAACTATCTTATTTGATCCTCTCAGTTATTGTAAATAATATAATGTGATTCCTATAATCCCCACTTTTATACATTTCTTTTGCCCATGTTGCTCCTTTTTTAAAAAATACTTATTTTTAAGTGGATGATAATTACTTTACAGTGTTGTGTTTGTTTCTGCCATACATCAACACCAAGTTGCTCTTTTATACCCATAAATGTATCTTTAAATCAGATATGAATATTTCCTTCAAAGTCAACTAAAAGGTTACACTTTTGCAGAGCATTTCCTTTCCTCTGTCTGTTTTATTGAGACATATTTGCTATATAACACTGTATTAGTTTAAAGTGTGCAAGGCAATAATTTTATAGAGGTATATATTTCAAAAGGATCACCACAATAAATTTAGTAATCCCAGGGTATTTCCTGATCTCCTCAACTCACTCAAAGAAGTACTCTTCTCTCCTAAATGCCTCTGTCTCTCATAGGGAATATATAATTTGCATTGAATTACGTGTTTGCGAGTCTCTGGGTCACTGTAACACTGAGCACCTGTTAATAGAGGGGCATCCAAGTGACCATATTGTTAATGGCTGCCTGGCTGAGAGGCTGGAGAAACTGCAGTGCAGGTTGATTTCCACATGCATCCAGACCACCAAGGAGCAGCATTCACCGAGTAATGGAACCCCATTTTAGGCCTCGGATACCTGTCCCTATTTCTGGCTTTATCTCATATTTTGTGTCATAACCTTATCATGTAAACAATTATGACAGTAA
Source organism: Bison bison bison (assembly GCF_000754665.1). Lineage (NCBI taxonomy): Eukaryota > Metazoa > Chordata > Mammalia > Artiodactyla > Bovidae > Bison > Bison bison. Next base: position 2,677,124 of record NW_011495085.1, read on the forward strand.
TGAGACATCTTCTGAACGAATATAAGAAATGTCACAATAACACAATAATCCTTGCTCAGATCTGCTGTTCCTTTTCCTCCTCTTTTCCGTCTCTTTTCTTGCTATTGTGCTAGATATTTTTATACTTCGATAAGAGTGCTTTGTGAAACAGATCTGTTTATATAAAGCTTACATTTATATAAAGCTTACATTTTATCACCTTTAAGATGATTAAAAGAGGTCTGGGGCTTTGTGTTGCATTTAAAAAAGGCAATAAGATAATGCCTTGTATTGTTAAGTCCATATAGCATCTTAAACACACAACAAAGGATGTGTATATATGTGATAGGAGACAAACATAAAAACTTAGAAACATAAATACACACACACACACACACACACAGACTCCTGTAACATTATTCTTCAAATGAACACTCAAAGACTTTGATGGAGTGGACAAATAGATATAACACAGACCTGTTTGTATGTTATGATAAATAGAGGATCCCTCATTTCTTGGGACTTTTATTGACCAAAATAAAACATATTGCATATTGAAGACAGGAAGAACCATGAGCAAGCATTGAAATAGTTATTGAATTAGCATTCCCAAGCTTCTATGCAATTTTCAAGGAAAGGAGTGTTTCTCTTCTCATTCTTAAATATAAAGGGGAATTCGCTGCAGTTTGCTTTTGTAAGCATAATGAAGTAAAAAGAGTAAACACAGAGCCGTGACTGGTGGAGGAAATCCTTGTTGCTATTTTGTGTCCCAGTTTATTTTTTTATTCTGCTATATAACCTTCCATCAACACCAGTTTCTTTCCTCTCTCTCCAAACAGAAAGAGGTCAACATAAACATGCCTGTCAAGGATCTGACAGAACAGATTTATTGTGCAAGTTAGATTTTACTGGAGTGTTCTCTCCTTACATTTTGCCTCCAGTGCTGGATAGTATTTTTCTTTCTTGAAATATATATATTTTCCTCTCCTGAAACAATGCAAACATAAAACATATAGGTTATTCCAGGAACTTTGAAATAGTACCTAAAAAAGTTATTGCAATATTCTTCATTGCTTGGAGATCTGTGATGATAATGAAAAAATATGTGAACAGTAAGACATGTGAGAGCTTAATGGATATATTAAAAAATAAGACTTTTGCATGTTCTTATTTGAATTCTTTTATTTTTTTCAAACGGAGCTCAGTCTGTGCATCAAAGTCACATGAAAACTGGAGTATTTTCACATATAAGTCAGGAGAAAATATCACTGTTCCTCACTTATTTATTTATTTTTTAATTTATCACCTACGTAATTCAGGTTAATTATTTTTATGACCCAAATCTTCCGGGAAATAACTTTAATTATCCAGTTAACCTTGTATGTGCACAAAGGTTAAGTAAGGCCCAGGCCCACAAGCATATATTTTTTAAAATTGTAAACTCAGTTAACCTGTTTGTTGACATCATGTGATTAAAAATACAAAGAAAAATGTTGTTCAATGTAACTGGAAGAAATTCAGGCCCTTTGCTGAAATCAGAGACCAGCCACAGCATCATCCAGTAACCAGGAGGTCACGGATGTCTGACCCAGTGTGTCCTGGTTTAGCGCTGCCCTCGTGCCCCGGGCTGAGCTCTGAGTCCTGCACAGTGCTCACTCTCCTCAGGCCGCTGTGGTAACGTGCCACGCGCAGGGTGGCTTCAGACAACAACAGAAGTCACTTCTCTCACCGTTCTAGAGCTTAGATTTCAAAATCGAGGTATTAACAAGGCTGTGCTTTCTTGGCTACTGTGGACAAATCCTTTCTTGAGTCCTCCTAGCCTCCTAGCCACCAGTCCTTGGTGTTCCTGCCTTGCAGCTGTGTCCTTCCCATCTCTGCCTCCGCATCTTTACTGTGTTCTCCTTCTGTGCATCTTCATGCGACTGTCTTCGTGTCCTTTTTAAAAATTGGAGTATAATTGATTTACAGCATTGTGTTAGTTTCAAATGTACAGCAAAGTGGTTCAGATATACACATGTATGTATATATACATATATATACTTATTTTTTACAGATTCTCTTCCCTTATAGGTTATTAAAAAGTATTGAGTGTTCCCTGTGCTATACAGTAGATCTTTGTTACTTAATCTATTTTATACATAATAGGGTGTGTCTGTTAATCCCAAACTCCTTATTCAAACCTGTCCCTGCCTTTCCACCTTGGTAGCCATAAGTTTGTTCTCTTTGTCTATGGGTCTATTTCTGTTTTGTAAATAATTTAATTGGTATCATTTTTTTTTAGAGTCCACATAAAAGTGGCTGTGCGCGTGCAGGAGGGCCTAGAGGAGCTATCCCACGTTGAAGGTCAGGAATGGAGGTGGTGAGGAGATACCCCTCATCCAAGGTAAGGAGCAATGGCTGCGCTTTGCTGGAGTAGCCGTGAAGAGATACCCCACACCCAAGGTAAGAGAAACCCAAGTAAGATGGTAAGTGTTGCAAGAGGGCATCAGAGGGCAGACACACTGAAGCCATACTCACAGAAAACTAGTCAATCTAATCACACTAGGACCACAGCCTTGTCTAACTCAATGAAACTAAGCCATGCTGGTGGGGCAACCCAAGATGGGCAGGTCATGGTGGAGATATTTGACAGAATGTGGTCCACTGGAGAAGGGAATGGCAAACCACCTCAGTATTCTTGCCTTGAGAACCCCATGAACAGTACGAAAAGGCAAAATGATAGGATACTGAAAGAGGAACTCCCCAGATCAGTAGGTGCCCAATATGCTACTGGAGATCAGTGGAGAAATAACTCCAGAAAGAATGAAGGAATGGAGCCAAAGCAAAAACAATACCCAGCTGTGGATGTGACTGGTGATAGAAGCAAGGTCCATTGCTGTAAGAGCAATATTGCATAGGAACCTGGAATGTTAGGTATATGAATGAAGGCAAATTGGAAGTGGTCAAACAAAGATGGCAGAGTGAACATTGACATTCTAGGAATCAGAGAACTAAAATGGCCTGGAATGGGTGAATTTAACTCAGATGACCATTATATCAACTACTGCAGGCAGGAATCCCTCAGAAGAAATGGAATAGCCATCATGGTCAACAAGAGTCCAAAATGCAGCACTTGGATGCAATCTCAAAAATGACAGAATGATCTCTGTTTGTTTCCAAGGTAAACCATTCAATATCACAGTAATCCAAGTCTATGCCCCAACCAGTAATGCTGAAGAAGCTGAAGTTGAACAGTTCTATGAAGACCTACAAGACCTTTTAGAACTAACACCCAAAAAAGATGTCCTTTTCATTATAGGGGACTGGAATACAAAAGTAGGAAGTCAAGAAACACCCGGAGTAACAGGCAAATTTGGCCTTGGTATACAGAATGAAGCAGGGCAAAGACTAATAGAGTTTTGCCAAGAAAATGCACTGATCATAACAAACACCCTCTTCCAACAACACAAGAGAAGACTCCACACATGAACATCACCAGATGGTCAACATTGAAATCAGATTGATTATATTCTTTGCAGCCAAAGATGGAGAAGCTCTGTGCAGTCAGCATAAACAAGACCAGGAGCTGACTGTGGCTCAGATCATGAACTCCTTATTGCCAAATTCAGACTTAAATTGAAGAAAGTAGGGAAAACCAGTAGACCATTCAGGTATGACCTAAATCAAATCCCTTATGATTATATAGTGGAAGTGAGAAATAGATTTAAGGGCCTAGGTCTTATAGATAGAGTGCCTGATGAACTATGGAATGAGGTTCGTGACATTGTACAGGAGACAGGGATCAAGACCATCCCCATGGAAAAGAAATGCAAAAAAGCAAAATGGCTGTCTGGGGAGGCCTTACAAATAGCTGTGAAAAGAAGAGAAGCGAAAAGCAAAGGAGCAAAGGAAAGATATATGCATCTGAATGCAGAGTTCCAAAGAACAGCAAGAAGAGATAAGAAAGCCTTCTTCAGTGATCAATGCAAAGAAATAGAGGAAAACAACAGAATGGGAAAGACTAGAGATCTCTTCAAGAAAATTAGAGATACCAAGGGAACATTTCATGCAAAGATGGACTCGATAAAGGACAGAAATGGTATGGACCTAACAGAAGCA
>NW_011495085.1:2681300-2684549 GCF_000754665.1 Bison bison bison
TAAGAAGAGGTGGCAAGAATACACAGAAGAACTGTACAAAAAAGATCTTCACGACCCAGATAATCACAGTGGTGTGATCACTGACCTAGAGCCAGACATTCTGGAATGTGAAGTCAAGTGGGCCTTAGAAAGCATCACTATGAACAAAGCTAGTGGAGGTGATGGAATTCCAGTTGAGCTATTCCAAATCCTGAAAGATGATGCTGTGATATTGCTGCACTCAATATGCCAGCAAATTTGGAAAACTCAGCAGTGGCCACAGGACTGGAAAATGTCACTTTTCATTCCAATCCCAAAAAAGGTAATGCCAAAGAATGCTCAAACTACCGCACAGTTGCACTCATCTCACACGCTAGTAAAGTAATGCTCAAAATTCTCCAAGCCAGGCTTCAGCAATATGTGAACAGTGAACTTCCTGATGTTCAAGCTGGTTCTAGAAAAGGCAGAGGAACCAGGGATCAAATTGCCGACATCCGCTGGATCATCGAAAAAGCAAGAGAGTTCCAGAAAAGCATCTATTTCTGCTTTATTGACTATGCAAAAGCCTTTGACTGTATGGATCACAATAAACTGTGGAAAATTCTGAATGAGATGGGAATACCAGACCACCTGATCTGCCTTTTGAGAAATCTGTGTGCAGGTCAGGAAGCAACAGTTAGAACTGGACATGGAACAACAGACTGGTTCCAAATAGGAAAAGGAGTTCGTCAAGGCTGTATATTGTCACCCTGCTTATTTAACTTATATGCAGAGTACATCATGAGAAACGCTGGACTGAAAGAAACACAAGCTGGAATCAAGATTGCCGGGAGAAAAATCAATCACCTCAGATATGCAGATGACACCACCCTTATGGCAGAAAGTGAAGAGGAACTAAAAAGCCTCTTGATGAAAGTGAAAGAGGAGAGTGAAAAAGTTGGCTTAAAGCTCAACATTCAGAAAACGAAGATCATGGCATCTGGTCCCATCATTTCATGGGAAATAGATGGGGAAACAGTGTCAGACTTTCTTTTTTTGGGCTGCAAAATCACTGCAGATGGTGACTGCAGCCATGAAATTAAAAGACGCTTACTCCTTGGAAGGAAAGTTTTGACCAACCTAGATAGCATATTCAAAAGCAGAGACATTACTTTGCCAACAAAGGTTCATCTAGTCAAGGCTATGGTTTTTCCTGTGGTCATTTATGGATGTGAGAGTTCGACTGTGAAGAAGGCTGAGGGCCAAAGAATTGATGCTTTTGAACTGTGGTGTTGGAGAAGACTCTTGAGAGTCCCTTGGACTGCAAGGAGATCCAACCAGTCCATTCTGAAGGAGATCATCCCTGGGATTTCTTTGGAAGGAATGATGCTAAAGTTGAAACTCCAGTACTTTGGCCACCTCATGTGAAGAGTTGACTCATTGGAAAAGACTCTGATGCTGGGAGGGATTGGGGGCAGGAGGAGAAGGGGACGACTTGGAGATTGTAAACAGTGCTGCAGTGAGTATTGAGATGCATGTATTACTTCAAATTACAGTTTTCTCCAGTATGTGCCCAGGAGTGGGATTGCAGTGTGAATGTGTTCTTATAAGGATACTTGGATTAAGGGATTTTAAAGGAAATCAACCGTGAATATTCATGGGGAGAACTGATGCTGTAGCTGAAGCTCCAATACTTTTGTCACCTGATGTGAAAAGCCAACTCATCGGAAAAGACCCTGATGCTGGGAATGAATGAGAGCAGGATGAGAAGAGGGCAACAGAGAATGAGATGGTTGGATGGCATCACTGACTCAATGGATTTGAGTTCGAGCAAACCCTGGGGTGTAGTAAAGGACGGGGAAGCCTGGTGTGTTGTAGTATATGGGGTTGCAAAGAGTCAGACACAACTGAGTGATTGAACAACAAAGTATGATTACACCAATAACTTTATTTCCGAATAAGATCACATTCTGAGGTGCTGCAGCTTAGGAGACACAATTCAACCCATAATATACATCTGTTGTGTTATCAGGATGCTGGTATACCCACCTCTGCTGAACTAACTTCACAAAGTCCTCCACACTGTCCTGCCTAATGAGCACTTTTATGTCTCAGTAATAACCTCTGGATGGTGCGGCCACTGTTGATTACTCTTGGCAACCTGAATTATCCCCTCTGTCATCTACTTGGCAACATTACTGAACCAAACGTGGGTCTGATCATAGTTTCCAATCCCAAAGAAAGGCAATGCCAAAGAACACTCAAACTACTATACAATTGCACTCATTTCATATGTTAGCATTGTAACACTCAATATCCTTCAAGCTAGGCTTCATCAGTACATGAACTGAGAACTTCCAGATGTACAAACTGGATTTGGAAAAGACAGAGGAACCAAAGATCAAATTGCCAACATCTATTGGATCATAGAAAAAGCAAGGGAGTTACAGAAAAACATCTACTTCTGCTTCATTGACTATGCTAAAGCCTTTGACTGTGTGGATCACAACAAATTGTGGAAAATTCTTCAAGAGAAGGTGGGAATAACAGACTACCTTACTTGTCGCTTAAGAAACCTGTATGCAGGACAAGAAGCAACAGTCAGAACCGGATGTGAAACAATGGACTGGTTCAAATTGGGAAAGGAGTGCATTACGGCTGTATATTGTCACCCTGCTTATTTAACTTTTATGCAGAATACATCATGTAAAATGCTGGGCTGGATGAAGCACAAGCTGGAATTAAGATTGCCAGGAGAAATATCAACAACCTCAGATACACAGATGATATCACTTTCCAGTACTTTGGCCACCTGATGTGAAGAACTAACTCATTGGAAAAGACCCTGATGCTGGGAAAGATTGAAGGCAGGAGGAGAAGGGGATGACAGAGGATGAGATGGTTGGATGGCATCACCAACTCAATGGACATGAGTATGAGTAAATTCCGGAGGTTGGTGGTGGACAGGGAGGCCTGGTATGCTGCAATCCGAGGGGTCCCAAAGAGTTGGACATGACTAAGTGACTGAACTGAATGGCAAAAAGTGAAGAGGAACTCAAGAGCCTCTTGATGAAAGTGAAAGAAGAGAGTGAAAAAGCTGGCTTAAAACTCAGCATTGAAAAAATTAAGGACGTGGCATCTGATCCCATCAGATCAGATCAGATCAGATCAGTCGCTCAGTCGTGTCCGACTCTTTGCGACCCCATGAATCACAGCATGCCAGGCCTCCCTGTCCATCACCAACTCCTGGAGTTCACTGAGACTCACGTCCATCGAGTCAGTGATGCCATC
>NW_011495085.1:2684649-2693008 GCF_000754665.1 Bison bison bison
CTCAAGAGTCTTCTCCAACACCACAGTTCAAAAGCATCAATTCTTTGTCACTCAGCTCTCTTCACAGTCCAACTCTCACATCCATACATGACCAGCTTGTGCTTTTTCCAGCCCAGCGTTTCTCATGATGTACTCTGCATAGAAGTTAAATAAATGGGGTGACAATATACAGCCTTGATGTGCTCCTTTTCCTATTTGGAACCAGTCTGTTGTTCCATGTTCAGTTCTAACTGTTGCTTCCTGACCTGCATACAAATTTCTCAAGAGGCAGATCAGGTGGTCTGGTATTCCCATCTCTTTCCGAATTTTCCACAGTTTATTGTGATCCATACAGTCAAAGGCTTTGGCCATCAGTTCATAGCAAATAGATGGAGAAAAAGTGTAAATAGTAGCAGATTTTATTTACTAGACTCCAAAATCACTGCAGAATTTTTCAAAAAATTTATTTTCTATTGAAGGATAATTGCTTTATGAATGTTGTTGTTTTCTGTCAAACCTCAACATGAATCAGCCATAGGTATACATATATCCCCTCCCTTTTGAACCTCTCTCCCATCTTCCTCCCCATCCCACCCCTGTAAGTTGATACAGAGCCCCTGTTTGAGTTTCCTGAGCCATACAGCAAATCCCCATGGGCTATCTATTTTACATATGGTAATATAAGTTTCCATGTTACTCTTTCCATACATCTCACTGTCTCCCTATGTCCATAAGTCTATTCTCTATATCTGTTTCTCCATTGTTGCCCTGTAATTAAATTCTTCATTGCCATTTTTCTAATTTCCATATATACGTGTTAGAATATGGTATTTATCTTTCTCTTTCTGACTTACTTCACTCTGTATAATAGATTATAGGTTCATCCACCTCATTAGAACGGACTCAAATGTCCTCCTTTTTATGGCTGAGTAATATTCCATTGTGTATATGTACCACAACTTCTTTATCCATTCATCTGCCGATGGACATCTAGGTTGCTTCCATTTTCTAGCTATTGTAAATAGTGCTACAATGAGCAATGGGATACATGTGTCTTTTTCAATTTAGGTTTCCTCTGGGTATATGCCTAGGAATGGGATTGCTGGGTCATATAGTGGTTTTATTCCTAGTTTTTAAAGAAATCTCCATACCGTCATCCATAGTGGCTGTATCAATTTACATTCCCACAACAGTGCAAGAGCATTCCCTTTTCTCCACACTCTTTCCAGCATTTATTGCTTGTAGACTTTTTGATGATGGTCATTCTGACTGGTGTGAGGTGATATCTCATTGTAGTTTTGATTTGCATTTCTCTAATAATGAGTTGAGCATCTTTTCATGTGTTTGTTAGCTATCTGTACATCTTCTTTGGAGAAAAGTATGTTTAGGTCTTTCCCCCACTTTTTGTTTGGGTTGTTTGTTTTTCTGGTGTTGAGTTGTATGAGTTGCTTGTATATTTTGGAAATTAATCCTTTGTAAGTTGTTTCATTTGCTATTATTTTCTCCCATTCTGAGGGTTGTCTTTTCACCTTGCTTTTGTTTTTCTTTCTATTACTCTAGCAGGTGTTTCATAGGGATCTTGCTTTGATTTATGTCGTGTGTTCTGCCTATGTTTTCCTCTAAGAGTTTTATATTTTCTGGTCTTACATTTAGGTCTTTAATCCATTTTAAGTTTATCTTTGTGTATGGTGTTAGGACATGTTCTAATTTCATTCTTTTACATGTAGCTATCCAGTTTCCCAGCACCATTTACTGAAGAGGCTGTCTTTGCCCCATTGTATATTCTTGCCTCCTTTGTAAAAAATAAGGTACCCATAGGTCCATAGGCTTATTTCTGTGTTTTCTATCTTGTTCCATTTTTCTATATTTCTGTTTTTGTGCCAGTACCATACTGTCTTGAGGACTGTAGCTTTATAGTATAATCTGAAGTCAGGAAGCTTGATTCCTCCAGCTCCCTCCATTCATCTTTCTCAAGACTGCTTTGGCTCTTCAGGGTCTTTTGTGTTTCCATATGAATTGAGAAAATTTTTGTTCTAGTTCTGTGGAAAATGCTGTTAATAATTTGTTAGAGATAGCATTGAATCTGTAGATTGCATTTGGTAATATAATCATTTTCACAATATTGATTCTTCCTACCCAGGTACCTGGAATCTCTCCATCTGTTTATGTTGTCTTTGAATTCTTTCATTATTGTCTTATAATTTTCTGTGTACAGTTCTTTTGTCTCCTTAGGTAAGTTTATTCCTAGATACTTAATTCTTTTTATTGTAATGGAGAATGGGATTGATTCTGATTTTTCATTGTCAGTATATAGAAATGCAAGCGATTTCTGTGTATTGATTTTGTATCGTATAACTTTGCTAAATTCACTGATTAGCTCGAGTAATTTTCTGGTACTATCTTTAGGGTTTTCTATGTACAGTATCATGTCATCTGCAAACAGAGCTCTACTTCTTTTCTGATCTGGATTCCTTTTATTTCTTTTTCTTCTCTGATTGCTGTAGCTAGGACTTTCAGAACTATGTTGAATAATAGTGGCAAAAGTGGACACCCTTGTCTTGTTCCTGATTTTAGGGGGAATTCTTTCCGTTTTGAGAATAGTGTTTGCTGTAGGCTAATCATATATGGCCTTTACTAGGTTGAGGTATGTTCCTTCCATGCCCATTTTTTGAAGAGTTTTAATCATAAATGGGTGCTGAATTTTGTCCTTTTATTTCTTTTTCTTCTCTGATTGCTGTAGCTAGGACTTTCAGAACTATGTTGAATAATAGTGGCAAAAGTGGACACCCTTGTCTTGTTCCTGATTTTAGGGGAATTCTTTCCGTTTTGAGAATAGTGTTTGCTGTAGGCTAATCATATATGGCCTTTACTAGGTTGAGGTATGTTCCTTCCATGCCCATTTTTTGAAGAGTTTTAATCATAAATGGGTGCTGAATTTTGTCCTTTTATTTCTTTTTCTTCTCTGATTGCTGTAGCTAGGACTTTCAGAACTATGTTGAATAATAGTGGCAAAAGTGGACACCCTTGTCTTGTTCCTGATTTTAGGGGAATTCTTTCCGTTTTGAGAATAGTGTTTGCTGTAGGCTAATCATATATGGCCTTTACTAGGTTGAGATATGTTCCTTCCATGCCCATTTTTTTGAAGAGTTTTAATCATAAATGGGTGCTGAATTTTGTCAAAGGCTTTTTCTGCATCTGTTGAGATTATCATATGGTTATTATCATTCAGTTTGTTAATGTGGTGTATCACATTGATTGATTTGCATATATCAAAGAATCCTTGAATCCCTGGAATGAACCCAACTTGATCATGGTGTATAGGCTTTTTGATGTGTTGCTGAATTCCGTTTGCTAAAATTTTGTTGAGGATTTTTGCATCTATGTTCATCAGTGGTATTGGCCTGTAGTTTTCTTTTTGTGTGTTGTCTTTGTCTGGTTTTGGTATCAGGGTGACAGTGGCCTCATAGAATGAGTTTGGAAGTGTTCCTCCCTTTGCAATTTTTTGAAAGAGCTTTAGAAGGATAGACATTAGCTCTTCTCTAAATGATAGAATTCTCCTGTGAAGCCATCTGGTCCTGGGCTTTTGTTTTGGGGGAGATTTTTGGTCACAGCTTCAATTTCAGTACTTGTAATTGGGTTGTTCATAATTTCTATTTCTTCCTGGTTCAGTCTTGGATGATTGAACTTTTCTAAGAATCTGTTCATTTCTTCCAGGTTATCTATTTTATTGCCATATAGTTCATAATAGTCTCTTATAATCCTTTGTACTTCTGTATTGTTTGTTGTAACCTCTCCTTTTTGATTTCTGATTTTGTTTATTTGATTCTCTCTTTTTTCTTAATGAGTCTGGTTAAGGGTTTGTCAGTTTTGTTTCTCAAAGAACCAGCTTTTAGTTTTATTAATCTTTACTATTGTTTCTTTCATTTCTTTTTTCATTTATTTCTGCTCACATCGTTATGGTTTCTTTCCTTCTACTAATTTTTGTTGTTGTTGTTGTTGTTCTTTTTCCAGTTGCTTTAGGTGTAAAGTTAGGTTGTCTATTCAATGTTTTTCTTGTTTCTTGAGGTAGGATTGTATTGCTATAAACTTCCCTCTTAGAAATGCTTTTGCTGCATCCCATAAGTTTTGAGTTGTCGTGTTTTCATTGTCATTTGTTTCTAGAAATTTTTTGATTTCCTCAGTAACCTGTTGGTTATTTAGAAACATGTTGTTTAGTCTCCATGTGTTTGTGTATCTTACAGTATTTTTTCTTGTAATTAATATCTAGTCTCTTAGCATTGTGATTGGAGAAGATGCTTGATATGATTTCAGTTTTCTTAAATTTACTGAGGTTTGATTTGTAACTCAAGATGTGGTCTATCCTGGAGAATGTTCCACATGCACTTGAGAAGGTATATTCTTCTGAATTCGGATGGAATATCCTGATGGTATGAATGAGATCCATCTCATCTAATGTATCATTTAAGATTTGTGTCTCCTTATTAATTTTCTGTTTGATGATCTGTACACTGGTGTGAGTGGGATATTAAAGTCACCTACTATTATTGTGTTACTGTCAATTTCTCCTTTTATGTCTGTTAGTGTTTGTCTTATGTATTGAGGTGCTCCTATGTTGGGTGTATAGATAATTACAATTGTTATGTCTTCCTCTTGGACTCATCCCTGGATCATTATGTAGTGTCCTTCCTTATCTCTTGTAATCTTCTTTATGTTAAGGTCTATTTTTTCTGATATGAGGATTGCTACTCCAGCTTTCTTTTACTTCCCACTTGCATGGAATATATTTTTCCATCCTCTCACTTTCAGCCTATATGGGTCTTTAGATCTGAAGTGTGTTTCTTGTAGACAGCATATATATGGGTCTTGTTTTTGTACCATTCAGCCAGTCTGTGTCTTTTGGTTGTAACATTTAATCCATTTAAATGTAAAGTAATTATTGATATATATGTTCCTATTGCCATTTTCTTAATTGTTTGGGACTGATTTTGTAGATCTTTTTTCTTCTCTTGTATTTCTTGACTATATAAGTCCCTTTAACAGTTGTTGTAAAGCTGGTTTGGTGGTACTGAATTCTGTTAATTTTTTTGCTTGTCTGAAAAGCTTTTTATTTCTCCATCAATTCTAAGTGAGATCCTTGCCAGGTACAGTAATGTTGGTTGTGGATTTTTCCCTTTCAGTATGTTAAATATATCCTGCCATTCCTTTCTGGCCTGCAGTTTCTGATCAGCTGTTAAGTGTATGGGGTTTCCCTTGTATGTTACTTGTTGCTTCTCCCTTGTTGCTTTTAGTAGTCTTTCTTTGCGTTTAGTTTTTGTTAACTTGATTAGTATGTGTCTTGGCATGTTTCTCCTTGGGTTTAGCCTGTATGGGACTCTTTGTGCCTCTTCAACTTGACTGATTATTTCCTTTTCCATGTTCGGGAAATTTTCAACTATAATCTCGTCAAAAATTTTCTGATTCTCTTTTCTTTTTCTCTTCTTTTTCTGGGACCCCAATAATTCTAATGTTGGTGTGATTGATATTCTCCCAGAGGTCTCTGTGACTATCCTCAGTTCTGTTCACTTTATTCTGCTCTTCAGAAGTTATTTCCATTTTATCTTCCTGCTCACTGATTTGTTCTTCTGCTTCAGATATTCTGCTATTGATTCCTTCTAGAGTATTTTTAATTTCAGTAATTGTGTTATTTGTCTCTGTATGCTTATCCTTTAATTCTTCTAGGTCTTTGTTAATTGATTCTTGCATTTTCTGCATTTTGTTTCAAGGTTTTTGATCATCTTTACTATCATTATTATGAATTCTTTTTCAGGTAGTTTTCCTAGTTCCTCTTCATTTATTTGGACTTCTGTGTTTCTAGTTTGTTCCTTCATTTGTCTAGTATTTCTCTGCCTTTTCATTATTATTTTTTTTAACTTACTGTGTTTGAGGTCTCCTTTTCCCAGGCTTCAAGGAAAGTTGAATTCTTTCTTGGAAGAAGGTTGAATTCTTTTTTCCTTTTGGTTTCTGCCCTCCTAAGGTTGGTCCAGTGGTTTGTGTAAGCTTCAGACAGGATGAGATTTGTGCTGAGTTTCTCTTTGTTTGTTTGTTAATTTGTTTTTCCTCTGATGGGCAAGGCTGAGTGAGGTGGTAATCCTATCTGCTGATAATTGGGTTTGTATTTTTGTTTTGTTTGTTGTTTAGATGAGGTGTCCTGCACAGGGTACTACTGGTGGTTGGGTGATGCCATGTCTTGCATTGAAGTGGTTTCATTTGTGTGAGTTCTCACTATTTAATATTCCCTAGGGTTAATTCCCTGGTAGTATAGGGTCTTGGAATCATTGCTCTCACTCCAGAGGCTCAGGGCTTGATCTCTGATCCGGAGGGAAGATTCCACAAGTGATTTGTTATGGCATTAAGTGAGATTAAAACAAATATCCATAAACAAGAAACCAAAGATGAACCCCAGACAAATGGTAGTTACAAAATCAGGCAAATAATAATTAAAAGAACGGAATATACACATATACATATACACCCCTGAGCAAAGTCAAAACAGTCCAACAAATACAAAGTACAGTAGATTGACCTGGCTAGCAAAGGAAATAAAAAATTATATTTACCAGTTAAGAACAAGACTAACTAAAGCACAAACTGGAAAACAAAATTAAAGCAAGGTGACAAATGGTGAATAAAGCAATGAAAACAAAACTAGCAAATATGTTGAGAGGAACAGAAAGAAAAGAAAGAAAGAATAGATATGCAAAGTTAAATAGAGGTAGATGAAGATTTATATACATTAAAGATTAACTGCAAGGGGAAAAGAACAATAGGAAAGTCAAACAAAGGATTAAATGTAGGAAAAAACGTAATAGATTAAAAAAATTATAAATTAAAATTATAAAAATGATAAAAGAAAAAAAATGGAAGGAGAAAAAAGGGGAAAAAAGGAAAACTCCTCAGAACTGCAAAAGCCCAACATAGAAGCAGAGGTTTATAACAGCAATAAATATTTTGACTGAATATAGACATAAACATATACACCCATAAGCAAAATCAAAAGAGTCCAACAAAAATAAAGTACAATAGATGGACCCAGTGAACAAATGGAGCTAAAAGTTATATCTGCCAGAACAAAACTAACGCACAAACTGGAAAACAAAACTAATAAGGGGCCAATTGGGGAATAAGCAATGAAAATAAAACTAACAAATATGTTGAGAGGAAATGAGAGAGAGAAAAAAAAAGAATAGCTATGCAAAGTTAAATAGAGGTAGATGAAGAAAATTTATATACATTAAAGAGTAACTGCAAGGGGAAAAGAACAGTAAGGAAGGCAAACAAAGGAACAAATGGAGTTAATAATAGGTTTGAAAAATTAAAATTAAAAAAGAAAAGAAAAAAAGAAAGAAAGAAACTCCACAGTACTGCAAAAGCCAAATGTAGAGGCTGAGTTTTATAACAACAATAAAAAATGTGACTAAGGAAAAAAAAAAAAGCTTTTAATTGGATTTCATAGGGCCAAAAAAATTAACAACTACAACAGATGGGGAAAAAAATCCAAAAGAATCTGCAGAACAAGTGAAAACATAAGAATAATAAATACTGGGGGAGGAGCCAAGATGGCGGAGGAGTAGGACGGGGAGAACACTTTCTCCCTCACAAATTCATCAAAAGAGCATTTAAAAAAAAAAAGAGCATTTAAACGTCAACTAAATTCCACAAAACAACTTCTGAATGCCGACAGAGGACACCAGGCACCCAGAAAAGCAACCCAACTCCTCGAAAGGAGGTAGGAAAAAATATTAAAGACAATAAAAGAGACAAAAGAGGGAGGGACGGAGTTCCGTCCCGGGAAGGGAGTCTTAAAAAGAGAGAAGTTTCCAAACACCAGGAAACCTTCTCACTGCCGAATCTGTGCCGAGCCTTGGAAGCACAGAGGGCAACATAACAGGGAGGAAAAATAAATAATTAAAACACGCACATTGCGAGCCCTACAGTAACTCCCCCAGTGGAGAAGCAGCGCAGACGCCTGCATCCGCCATTAGCAAGCGGGGGCTGGGCAGGGAGGTGTGGTGCGGGCTGCATCGCTGAGAGTAAGAATCTGGCCTGAATATCCTGAGCGCTATCTGAGCGAAATAATTTGGGCTAGCAAACCAGACTGTGGGATATCTACCACGCGAAAAGCCAGCCCTAACCTAAGACACCGCCAGGCCCGCGCACGGAGCAAAGGACTGAACAGAGATAGCCAGCTGCAGACATTCCCCCTCTGGTGACAGGCAGCCAGAGCCAGAAGGGGGCAATTGCAGCCCCAGAGAGACATTATCTATAAAACTGTAAGCAGGCTTCTTTGCTAACTAAACTTCTGGGGTCTGACGGTCAACATCTGCCTGAGAAGGTGCGCCGG
>NW_011495085.1:2694296-2695807 GCF_000754665.1 Bison bison bison
CAATTTTGTACCTTTAAGAACGCAGTCTTCAGGACCCATTTTTCACTAGGGAGCGAGATTACTGGCTTGACTGCTCTCTCTCCCTTTGGACTCTCCTTTTTCTCCACCAGGTCGCCTGTGTCTCCTCCCTAACCCCTCTCTACTCTACCCAACTCCGTGAATTTCTGTGTGTTCCAGACGGTGGAGAACACTTAGGGAACTGATTACTGGCTAGATCTGTCTCCCTCCTTTTCATTCCCCCCTTTTATCCTTCTGGCCACCTCTGTCACCTTCCTCCTTCTTCTCTTCTCTGTGTAACTCCATGAACATCTCTGAGTGGTCCAGTTGTGGAGTGCACATAAGGAAGTGACTAGGCTAGCCCACTCTCTCCACTATTGATTCCACCTCATCTCATTTGGGTCACCTTTAACTCCCTCCTCCCTCTTCTCTTCTCCATGTAACCCTGTGAACCTCTCTGAGTGACCCTCACAGTAGAGAAACTTTTCATCTTTAATGTAGATGTTTTATCAATGGTGCTGTATAGAAGGAGAAGTTTTGAAACTACTGTAAAAATAAGACTGATAACCGGAAGCAGGAGACTTAAGTCCAAACCCTGACTCCAGGGAACTCCTGACTCCAAGGAACATTAATTGACAGGAGCTCAGCAAATGCCTCCATACTGACACTGAAACCAAGCACCACACAAGGGCCAATAAGTTCCAGGGCAAGACATACCAAGCAAATTCTCCAGCAACAAAGGAACACAGCCCTGAGCTTCAAGATACAGGCTGCCCAAAGTCACCCCAAAACTGTAGACATCTCATAACTCATTACTGGACATTTCATTGCACTCCAGAGAGAAGAAATACAGCTCCACCCACCAGAACACCGACAAAAGCTTCCCTAACCAGGAAACCTTGACAAGCCACCTGTACAAACCCACACACAGTGAGGAAACAATAAAGAGAACTCCACAAACTGCCAGAATATAGAAAGGACACCCCAAACTCAGCAATTTAAACAAGATGAAGAGACAGAGGAATACTCAGCAGATAAAGGAACAGGATAAATGCCCACCAAACCAAACAAAAGAGGAAGAGATAGGGAATCTACCTGATAAAGAATTCCGAATAATGATAGTGAAATTGATCCAAAATCTTGAAACTAAAATGGAATCACAGATAAATAGCCTGGAGACAAGGATTGAGAAGATGCAAGAAAGGTTTAACAAGGACCTAGAAGAAATAAAAAAGAGTCAATATATAATGAATAATGCAATAAATGAGATCAAAAACACTCTGGAGACAACAAATAGTAGAATAACAGAGGCAGAAGACAGGATTAGTGAATTAGAAAATAAAATGGTAGAAATGAATCAGAGAGGATAAAAGAAAAACAAATTAAAAGAAATGAGGACAATCTCAGAGACCTCCAGGACAATATTAAACGCTACAACATTCGAATCATAGGGGTCCCAGAAGAAGAAGACAAAAAGAAAGACCATGAGAAAATACTTGAGGAGATAATAGTTG
>NW_011495085.1:2695974-2697364 GCF_000754665.1 Bison bison bison
GGAGATAATAGTTGAAAACTTCCCTAAAATGGGGAAGGAAATAATCACCCAAGTCCAAGAAACCCAGAGACTCCCAAACAGGATAAACCCAAGGAGAAACACCCCATGACACATATTAATCAAATTAACAAAGATCAAACACAAAGAACAAATATTAAAAGCAGCAAGGGAAAAACAACAAATAACACACAAGGGAATTCCCATAAGGATAACAGCTGATCTTTCAATAGAAACTCTTCAAGCCAGGAGGGAATGGCAAGACATCCTTAAAATGATGAAAGAAAATAACCTACAGCCCAGATTATTGTACCCAGCAAGGATCTCATTCAAGTATGAAGGAGAAATCAAAAGCTTTTCAGACAAGCAAAAGCTGAGAGAATTCTGCACCACCAAACCAGCTCTCCAACAAATACTAAAGGATATTCTCTAGACAGGAAACACAAAAAGGGTGTATAAACTCGAACCCAAAACAATAAAGTAAATGGCAATGGGATCATACTTATCAGTAATTACCTTAAACGTAAATGGGTTGAATGCCCCAACCAAAAGACAAAGACTGGCTGAATGGATACAAAAACAAGACCCCTACATATGTTGTCTACAAGAGACCCACCTCAAAACAGGGGACACATACAGACTGAAAGTGAAGGGCTGGAAAAAGATTTTCCATGCAAATAGGGACCAAAAGAAAGCAGGAGTAGCAATACTCATATCAGATAAAATAGACTTTAAAACAAAGGCTGTGAAAAGAGACAAAGAAGGTCACTACATAATGATCAAAGGATCAATCCAAGAAGAAGATATAACAATTATAAATATATATGCACCCAACACGGGAGCACCGCAGTATGTAAGACAAATGCTAACAAGTATGAAAGGAGAAATTAACAATAACACAATAATAGTGGGAGACTTTAATACCCCACTCACACCTATGGATAGATCAACTAAACAGAAAATTAACAAGGAAACACAAACTTTAAATGATACAATAGAATAGTTAGACCTAATTGATATCTATAGGACATTTCATCCCAAAACAATGAATTTCACCTTTTTCTCAAGCTCACATGGAACCTTCTCCAGGATAGATCACATCCTGGGCCATAAAGTTAGCCTTGGGAAATACAAAAAAATAGAAATCATTCCAAGCATCTTTTATGACCACAATGCAGTAAGATTAGATCTCAATTACAGGAGAAAAACTATTAAAAATTCCAACATATGGAGGCTGAACAACACGCTGCTGAATAACCAACAAATCACAGAAGAAATCAAAAAAGAAATCAAAATTTGCATAGAAACGAACGAAAATGAAAACACAACAACCCAAAACCTGTGGGACACGGTAAAAGCAGTCCTAAGGGGAAAGTTCATAGCAATACAGGCA
>NW_011495085.1:2700324-2706953 GCF_000754665.1 Bison bison bison
ACGAGTTGCCAATCCAGGTTTGATGCACGATACTGGATGCTTGGGGCTGGTGCACTGGGACGACCCAGAGGGATGGTATGGGGAGGGAGGAAGGAAGAGGGTTCAGGATGGGGAACACATGTATACCTGTGGCGGATTCATTTTGATATTTGGCAAAACTAATACAATTATGTAAAGTTTAAAAATAAAATAAAATTCAAAAAAAAAAAAAGAATAATAAAT
This sequence comes from Bison bison bison, assembly GCF_000754665.1. Lineage (NCBI taxonomy): Eukaryota > Metazoa > Chordata > Mammalia > Artiodactyla > Bovidae > Bison > Bison bison. The sequence continues at coordinate 2,700,547 of NW_011495085.1, forward strand.
GCTTTTCTTGAGTCATTGCTGTCAGAGTCCTTTCCCATGCTTGTAGTCACAGTCTACCTCACCTCCTTAGAGTGCCCTCCAACACTGTGCTGATCTCTAGACCTGCTGTGGGGGCAGCTCAGATTCTAATCTGGTCCTACTCCTGTGTGTTCTTGCCTCCAGTGTCCATGGCTATCAGAACTAGTGCATTTTCTTTTTTGGGAGCTCTCAATGGCCTTTTATGTATTCCCTAGACACAGAGTCTGCCTAGTTGATAGTGTGGATTTAATCTGCAGCTTGTACACCTGGTGGGAGGGTTTTGGGTCTTCTTCCTTAGTCACACTGCCCCTGGGTTTCAATTCTGGTTTTATTTCCACCTCTGCATGTGGGTCGTCCACTGGGGTTTGCTCCTGAGGCTGCCCTGGAGGACTTGAGGGCCAGGTATGGAGGTGGTGTAGCTGCTTGTGTTGCAGGGGTTCTGGCAGCACCAGGTACTCAGGGGAGTTGGCAGTTAGGGCAGAAGGCAATATAGTGCTCTGGAAGTTTATGGCAACCAGTATTGGCCAATATGCTCCAGTATTCTTGCCTGGAGAATCCCCCTCCCTGACACAGAAGCCCGGCAGGCCACAGTCCATAGGGTCGCAAAGAGTTTGACATAACCAAAGTGACCCTGCGCGCATAGATGCAAGACTTTTTGCCTGTGGCAGCTCTGCCTGAGTGAGAGTTGAGTGTGAAGGTGGTGCAGCTGCTTGGCTTGTGGGAACCCTGGTGATGCCAAGTTTGCAGGGACACGGACTGCCTCCGCCACAGGAGTTATGGCCCTATCAGAGTCTTTTTTCGATCCTCTTGTAGCTGGCAATCAGAAGGCCTCTTTGGCCAGTCTTTCTCCGTTGCTCTGCCCATTCATGCACTTATAGGGCTCCTTTCCCTGGGGTCTTTCTCTGTTGTTTGACGAGTCAGGCACATAGAGGGGCACCTCTGGCTGTGGTCTTATGCTGTAGATTGGCACATCAGGCACTTAAAGGGGCAGCCTGGGTGGGGTCCTGCTCTGTAGTTCAGTGTGTCAGGCATTTGATGGGCCAGCCTCTCTATAGTTCAGCTGTCAATGCTATCCTGTGGGGAGAGAGGCTATGGTGATGGCTCCACCCTCTACGCGTGACTCAGAAGCATCGCCTTGCTTCCATGGCTGCCTGACTTTCCTCCACTGCAGATGTTGACTGTAGCTACGAGCTCAAAAGATGCTTAATCCTTGGAAGAAAGCTATGACAAACCTAGACAACTTATTAAAAAGCAAATATGCTACTTTGCCGACAAAGGTCCATATAGTCAAAGCTTTGGTTTTTCCAGTAGTCATATATGGATAGGAGAGTTGGACCATAAAGAAGACTGAGTGCCAAAGAACTGATACTCTTGATTTGTGGTGCTGGAAAAGACTCTTGAGAGTTCCTTGGACAGCAAGGCGATCAAACCAGTCAACCCTAAAGGAAATCAACTCTGAATATTCATTGGAAGGACTGATGCTGAAGTTCCAATACTTTGACCACCTGATATGAAGAGCTAACTCACTAGAAAAGACCTTGATGCTGGGAAAGATTGATGGCAGGAGAAGAAAGGGAGATAGTGAAAGACAGGGAAGCTTGGGATGTCACAGTCCATGGAGTCGCAGAGTTGGAAACGACTTAGCAACTGAACAACAAGAACTCTGTAGAGTAAAGCCTTTACTGATACTAGTAGTGATGAAGAAAAGTGCAACATTTATTGTAGGTGCTATCCAAGGAGACTGGGCAGGGGCAGCTCATGTTCCAAAGATCTGAACTTCCCAAAGTTCCTTTCGGGGAAGAGGTTTTAAGGGCTGTGTGAGGGAGGGGGCTACAGGCTGTGTGATCAGCTTATGCACAGTTGTTATATTGGTTGGCATCAGGTGAAGTTTTAAGCATCATAAGCCTTCTGGTTTCAGGCAGTCTAGGGTCTGTGTGCTCACTGTCAGCAGTTTTCATCTGGTGGAGGTCTGCTTCCTATAGAAACAACCTGGATGTGTGTCAGGCCTTTATCTGCGTCTTTCAGGGAACTGGGAGTTCCCTGATTCTCTATGGCAGATTTATAGTCTAGCTTGTTGCCAATTTCCTGGTCCAACAGCTATTCTTTGTTTTTTTGTTTACTCATTTCAAGTTTACTGAGGTATATTTGATATATAAAATTGTGAGATATTTGAAGTGTACATCATGGTGATTCAGTGCACATGTAAATTAAAAAATATTTAATTGGAGGATAATTGCTTTACAAAGTTGCATTGTTTTCTGCTGTACAACAGTGTGAGTAAGCCATAAGTATACATAGGTTCCCTCCCTCTGAGCCTCCTTCCCACCCCTACTCTACCCCACCCTTCTAGGTTGTCACAGAGACTCAAGGAATACCCGAGAGACTGAAGCATAAGACTTTTTCTGCAAAGGACAGGGGCTTGTATATAGTTTCAACCCCCCTCCCCTTTTCTTTGATACTTCTCAATCTCAAGGGGAACAGGTTCAGGAAAATAAAGGGAGTAAAGCTTTGGGTAGAAAGATTAGTCATAACTCAGTAGATGAAATTGGTTTTAGGGGAACTTGGTTTCAGCAACATTCTTGCTGCGTAGAACTATTATCTGAACTCAGTCATCTGAATGATCAGAAAGTTTTAGTTGCCAAAATGACTAATTACCTTCTACCACTATAGTTATGTCAAACAGATATCAGTTTTTACTTCCGCATTTTGGTAACCTGTGGTCTTATCTGTGTTCTCTAAGGTCCTCACTTTTATTTTTCTTTTCTAGTTGTCTTTCCTGAGGTGGCAATATCCACCTGTATCCTTCAGCTGCCGCTTGTATGCTGATAATTGCCTCTTTGTATGTCAGACCAAGATCTTACATCTCAACTGCCTACTGAAAGTGTCCAGGTGGAACTGCACCAGGTACCTTACACTTTTCAGATCTCAAACTGAGCGTGTATTTCTCTTCAGAGGCAGAAATTTCAGTATCATCATTCCAGAATCCTGCTTCTTTTTATGCTATCCATATTTAGTTGATAATTAAGTCTCATCTATTCAGTTTTTGAAACATCCCTGTTTGAACCTTCCAAACCACCCTCAGCTACTGCCTGAGCTCAAGTCCTCAGTGTTTTATTCCTGGGATATTGCTATTCCTTTCTTTAGGTCCTTCTGTTTGCCCATATATCCTACTTTAATTAATTCTCTGCATGATATCTAGGTTGATTTTAAAACAGCGTTTTTGAACATATCACTTTCTTGCTTAAAATCTATCACCAGCATAGTTTACATTGTTAACCTCTTAATTCCATTTTGGAGCCCTTTCTGTCTCTCTGGCCATGTTTCCTGCCTTGCTCTGACCCTGCCGAGCTGGGTGCTGTTCCTTGGATGCATGATGCTGTTTCATGCTCCTAGTGTATGCTCCTGAAATTTTCCCTGCTAGAAATAAACTCCACTATATCTCATCCTTCTAACCTCTGAGTCATTTAAAATTTGTTTAAAATACAGCTTAAGAAAATCTTCATAAATGAAAGAGACCTACAGTAACAATTGAACACTATTTTGAAGATCTGGATTTTTAAAATTCAGCTTAATTTTGATTTTTATCAGTCAATATAAAGATAAGAGGTCTCTCTCTGACCTTTGCACAATTAGTTAGAAAAATTAGTTGCACGAATAGAATTTTTCTGTCCCTCTATTATTGCTTAGTTATTTTAAAACCAAAGAGCCTGTAAAGGTGGATTAAAGCAGTTCTAGGATTAAGCTGGATTGATGACTCTTTAGCTAGTGTTTCCACTGAGTAGCTTTTAAAGCAATTTGGCCTCAAAAATTATTGCTTACTGTGAGACAGTTTCATTTCAAATGGAAAAATAATGTACTGAATGGTAAACAGTGGGGTTGATGTAGACTGTCTTGGAGCTGAACTGAAAATCACCTCATCAATCATGAATTTTTGGCTGTCATAATGACTGAATTACTTGGGTGAATGCTAGTGTGATGAAAAAGAACCTAGTTATATGGACTGTCTGACCTCTGTGTCATCAATTGTACAACAATCTGATTGATTACTCTGTGACTGGCCTAAACTATCTGGAAATGATCAATTTTCTGTCATGTCTAATCCTGTCCATATTATAATGCAGGCTATTGCTAAAACTGCCTCCTATTCAATTCTCCATCACCGGTGAACAAGGTCACTGTAATTGGTGATACATGAAGTCTTTTCTCATCATGTGAATAGGGGGACTCAGATTTAAACAGTGCCTTAAAAATGAATCATTTAATTTAATCAGAGCATCTGCAGTTAAGTGTAGTACTTCTTTCAAGTAGGACTTGAAAAACCTTGTCTTGTCATTTCAGCATTTCCATTGCTGACTTTTATCATGACTTTGAAAATATAAAATGCTTTGTCACCTGCACCAACTTGACTCTTCTATTTTATTCTTGTGTTACATTCTTGAGAAAATGTTAATTTTTCAAAAATAGACAATTAGAGCCTATTATACAGAGTGGAGTAAGTCAGAGAGAAAAAACAAATATCATATATTAATGCATATATATGAAATCTAGAAAGACGGTACTGATGAACCTATTTGCAGGACAGCAGTGGAGATGCAGACCTAGAGAACAGATCTGTAGACATAGTGGTGGAAGGAGAGGGAGGGACGAATTGAAAGACTAACACTGGAACATTTGCATGACCATATGTAACATAGATCACCAGTAGGTATTTGCTGTATGATGCAGGGATCTCAGATCCAGTGCTCTGTGACAATCTAGAGGGGTGGGATAGGGTGGGAGGGAGGTTCAAGAGGGAGGAGACATACGTATACCTATGGCTGATTCATCTTGATGTATGGCAGAAACCAACACAACATTGTAAAGCAGTTATCCTCCAATTAACAATAAAAAAGTTTAAAAAACAAAAACCAAACAAAATAGGTAAAATTGCTCCAACTACACTGTGTGTGATACAATAAGAATCACATAATAATGTGATTTGCACGCTACAGAAACTCTAAAAATAGCCATTGGTCTACTGATAATGGATAGAGTAACTATAAATACTTAAAAAGGAGAAGCCTCAGCCTTTTAATTTCCCTAAGTACACACTTGCACACTTGTTTTAGCTGTGGGAACTCAAACATTGGACATAGGTGAAGAAAAAGGTTAATAATATTTTAGTGTTCTAATTGCCAGATCACTAAAACTAACTTACTTTCATGGATAGTGAATGAAGTTTGAGATTAACTGAAATTTAGTTTGTATAATCCTGAAGTAAGGATTTCTTGCAAAGTATGTTATAGCAGCAGTTCCTTTCAGAATTCTTCATAGGTTGGCATTTAGGATAATTAAAGCATACAGGTATTTTATCTGTCATAATCAGTCTTCAATTTTCTGTTCCAGTTATCAATTGTACTATTGATACACTTTAAAAGAGATCTTATAGAGATAAACTTAAGAATGATTTCAGTTACTTTAGGTAAAAACTAAAGAAACTAGAGGAAAAAACGTAGTTTTCCTTCTTATCATATACAGAAACCAAAAGTTCAAGAAGTTTATATCAAGTGATAGATACAGAGTAAAGTTCACTTGAATTACAAATATTGCAGAGGAAGTTCTGAGAAATTCACAGTTCATGATTTCAGGAATACATTTAGAATGTAAATTAAAAGGGAATAAAGGCTCTCACATGTAGTAAACTTACTTAAAATCACATTACTTTAACGATCCAGCATGTTTAGTCTTTGATGTATACCCTGCAAAATGCACCCACATGTGCACCAAAAATATTCACATAAGAATGAATAGAACTTTATTTTTCATGTTAACCCTAAGTTGACCATGACCTGAATTCCCTCCAGAATAAAATGGATCAATAAATTGTGACATGTTCATACAGGGGAGTACTGTACACAGTGAAGATGAGTGAGTTAAAGCTACAGCAATGACATGGATAATCTCTCCCATATACTTTTGAGCAAAAGAAGTCTGACAACATAATACAGGCTGCATACTTATAAAGTTCCAATTACACTGAGTGTTAGAAGTCATCATTGGTCCCTTCCAAGAGGAGGAAGTGCATAATGTAATTGGGAGGGAGTACAGAGAAGGATCCTGGGGGACATTCTTTCTGGATCTGGGAGGTTGTAACATAGATATATTCCCTTTGTGATAATTCTGCAGTGATTTGTAGACTTTGTATAGCCACATTATGCTTCAATAAAACAGTTTTTAGAATTAGATTTTTTTTTTAAAAGAGATCCTTGGATGAACTGGAGACTATTATACAGAGTGAAGTAAGCCAGAAAGAAAAACACCAATACAATATACTAACGCATATATATGGAATTTAGAAAGATGGTAACAATAACCCTGTATACGAGACAGCAAAAGAGACACTGATGTAT
>NW_011495085.1:2707189-2707613 GCF_000754665.1 Bison bison bison
CAATACAATATTGTAAAGTTAAATAAAAAAAAAAAAAAAAAAGAGATCCTTGGAAACTCACTCTAATTTGCAAGAAAAGTAGTATTTCTAACAAGTCGTGCAGCGTATCCCTTGTAAGTAGATTTCCATCTTTTTTTTTAAAAAAAAAACTCTCGTCACCATGCTGTAGATTGTATCCACATGGCTTATTTATTTTATAATTAGAAGTTTGTACCTTTCAACTGCCTTCACCCATTTCCTGTTATTTATTATTATAATCTGTATACCTGAGAAGTCTGTATGCAGGTCAAATCTGTATGCAAATCTGTATGCAACAGTTAGAACTGGACATGGAATACCAGGCTGGTTCCAAATCTGGAAAGGAGTATGTTAAGGCTGTATATTGTCACCCTGCTTATTTAACTTATATGCAGAGTACATCCTG
>NW_011495085.1:2707713-2711965 GCF_000754665.1 Bison bison bison
TATCAATAACCTCAGATACACAGATGACACCACCCTCATGGCAGAAAGTGAAGAAGAACCAAAGAGCCTCTCGATGAAAGTGAAAGAGGAGAGTAAAAAAGTTGGCTTAAAACTCAATATTCAGAAAACTAAGATCATGGCATCCAGTCCCATCACTTCAAGGCAAGTAGATGGGGAAACAGTGGAAAGTGAGAGAATGTATTTTCTTGGACTCCAAAATCACTGCAGATGGTGACTGCAGCCATGAAATTAAAAGACACTTGCTCCTTGGAAGAAAAGCTATGACCAACCTAGACAGCATATTAAAAAGCAGAGCCATTACTTTGTTGACAAAGGTCTGTCTAGTCAAAGCTATGGTTTTTCCAGTAGTCATTGTTATGGATGTGAGAGTTGGACTATAAAGAAAGCTGACCACTGAAGAATTGATGCTTTTGAACTGTGGTGTTGGAGATGACTCTTGAGAGCCCCTTGGACTGCAAGGAGATCCAACCAGTCCATCCTAAAGGAGATCAGTCCTGAATATTCATTGGAAGACTGATGTTGAAGCTGAAACTCCAATACTTTGGCCGCCTTATGCGAAGAATGGACTCATTGGAAAAGATACTGATGCTGGGAAGGATTGAAGGCAGGAGGAGAAGGGGAAGACAGAGGATGAGATGGTTGGATGGCATCACTGATGGCGATGGACATGAGTTTGAGTAAGCTCCGGGAGTTGGTGATGGACAGGGCGGCCTGGCGTGCTGCAGTCTATGGGGTCACAAAGAGTGAGCCATGACTGAGTCACTGAACTGAACTGATTATTATAATAAAGATACTGAAGGGAAAACTAGAAAGGACTGAGAAATAGATGATGCAGAATCATGAAGCAACTAGTGATTTCCAGGTAAATGATTTGAGTTTCATCTCTTAGTTGCTATGATTGTAATCTTTAATTTTAGTGTACCTTGTCATGGTGGTGGTGGTTTAGTTGTTAAGTTGTGTCTGACTCTTGCGACCACATGGACTATAGCCTGCCAGGTTTCTCCATCCATGGGGTGCTCCAGGCAAGAATATTGGAGTGGGTTGCTGTTTCCTTCTCCATCATATATGTTGGCTGAATAATATCTAATTTTATCCGTATAAAACATGACAGTGTATATAAAAACACTTTGAAACACTAATAAAAAAATAACACTTTAAATTAACACTGTTGATATTTGACATAGAAATTTCCATTTTTATTTCCATGAAGACTGGACAAATGATTAGGAAGAAAATTTAGCCATATCTTAAAAATTCCTAATCAAATAACATTAAAATCCAGATAAACAATAGCATCATCTATTCTTTAATGTGTCAGTCATGTGACTTTTAAAAGAAGGGGTTCATCCGATATGATTGGTTTCTGGTTCACAGACATATGTTTTGAAACTAGAAACAATCAGGCATTATTTTTGAATGTGGGAATGTGTTCCCATTCTGCCAGTTTAATTCATTTTAATGATCTTTAAGAGCTTATGGTACTGTACCTGTCTTAAGTTCCTGCAGAATTATAAGTAGTACAGACACCATGCCTATAAGTTGTCAGAGCTTTAAGCAGTCACATACTGAGAATATACTTGGAGGCCTGGACGGGGGATTTGGCAGGTTAGAGATGGAGCTGGTCATTGGTAAGGAAAACAATTAGCAGTTGCTAATATTATTGAAATTGGGGGCAAAGCTCAAAGAAGGAAGAGAGGCAAAATCAGGAAAGAAAAATAATATGGTTTTCTGAAAGTTTTCCTGAAGGAAGGAAATACAGAAATCAAACCTTCCCTAAACAAAGCATGAAACATCGCTATGGTATTGGGAGATCCACCAAGCATTTGGGACCTCCCGCTCCAAGGTTCTGTCTGGGTATAATAATGGGATGGATGTCTTAGTAAGTCTTACTAGCTGGTTATGAAGACCAAAGACACTTTTAATTGTGTGTGTCTGTGTTTTTTTTTTTTTTTTTGAGATCTCTCCCTCTGGGTGACAAGACCTCATGTGCAATGTTTCCTGAATAACAAAATATCCTTTCCCTAGCACCTTGCCTCTACCTTGTTGTTTGTTTTGTTGCTAAGTTGTGTCCGACTCTTCATGACCCCATGGACAGTAGCCCATCAGGCTCCTCTGTCCATCTTATTTCCCAGGCAAGAATACTGGAGTGGGTTGTCATTTCCTGCTCCAGAGGATCTTCTCAACCCAGAGATCAGATCCATGTCTCCTGCATTGGCAGGCAGATTCTTTACCACTGAGCTACCAGGGAGCCCACCCCTACACTGTACCTGCTGCTGCTACTGCTGCTAAGTCGCTTCAGTCATGTCTGATTCTTTGTGAGCCTATGGACTGTAGCCTGCCAGGCTCCTCTGCCCATGGGATTCTCCTGGCAAGAGAGTGGATTGCCATGCTCTCCTCCAGGGGATCTTCCTGACCCAGGGGTAGAACCTACATCTCTCATGTCTCCTGCATTGGCATGCAGGTTCTTTACCACTAGCGCCACCTGGGAAGCCCACCTTGTACCTAGGGACTAATAAGTTATTTCATAGAATTTCCAAAATGTTTTGAAACAACCCTCCTTCACAGAAAGGAAAAAAAGATGATTTAGAATTCTAAAACTCTCAATGATAGCCTCATCGAGCCCATTGAGCATCAGCTTTTAGACAAAGTATGGAACCTGGTCAGGTTACATCTTTATTTTTTCTCTTCTCTGGTATTTATTTTTAAACTGCAGAGCTCTTATTTAATGATGAGTGGACATGATGATATGCTTTGCTAGCCAAATTGAGGGCTTTTCTTTTAGTAAAGTTTTATTAAAATTATTAGATGCTAGGTACTTCTCTGAATATTTCCCAGGTGGTGCAGTGGTAAAGAATTTACCTGCCAATGCAAGAGATACAAAAGACATGGGTTCAATCCTTGGTCCAGGAATATGCTCTGGATTAGGAAATGGCAACCACTCCAATATTCTTGCCTGGAAAATTCCATGGACAGAGGAGCCTGGTGGACTACAGCCATGATGGGGTCACAAAGAATTGGACATGACTGAGCACACACACATGAAAGGGACTTCTCTCAGTGCTGTATAACTATGTAAAATCTTCAGTATCAGACAATGGTAGGCTTTGTTGATTCATCTAGGAAACTCATTCTTTGAACTTTCGAAGTATGTTGGATCCTTAAAAATCCTTAAATTTCATTTGTGTCTGTAGTTGCTTGAAGTCTGTTCTGGTGCAGCGTGCATGTTGCATGTTGTTGCTGTCTTGCATTCATTCAGCCCATGAAAACATTCAAAAATTGCCAGGTGATTTTCACCTTCATACAGACAGACTTTGTTCCAGAGATGTTAAATTCAGTAAAACTGTGTATATGTGTATGTGTGTCTGCGTGTGACAGGGAGTCAAAGACAGGTAAGAGAGTTGCTTTAAACTTTATTAATAATGATCTCTTTCATAAAAATTAAAGCAGCACAGTTGTATTTTATGCAAAATAATATAGACTGACAGCAGTGATGTGATGCAGCTGGTTTGTACCAGATGGTAGGAGATGATTGTGAAATTTTCAGGAATTCTGTGAGCTGGTGGTTAAGCATAGCTGTTTTTAAAAATTAATTATACATTTAAAAATTTTAATGAAGTATAGTTGATGTCAGTCAATTCAGTTCAGTCGCTCAGTCATGTCCTACTCTTTGCGACCCCATGAATTGCAGCACGCCAGGCCTCCCTTTCCATCACCAACTCCTGGAGTTCACTCAGACTCATGTCCATTGAGTCGGTGATGCCATCCAGCCATCTCATCCTCTGTCATCCCCTTCTCCTCCTGCCCCCAATCCCTCCCAGCATCAGTCTTTTCCAATGAGTCAACTCTTCGCATGAGGTGGCCAAAGTATTGGAGTTTCAGCTTCAGCATGAGTCCTTCCAACGAACACCCAGGACTGATCTTCAGAATGGACTGGTTGGATCTCCGTGCAGTCCAAGGGACTCCCAAGAGTCTCCTCCAACACCACAGTTCAAAAGCATCAATTCTTCAGCACTCAGCTTTCTTGACAGTCCAACTTTCACATCCATACATGACCACTGGAAAATGATAGCCTTGACTAGATGGACCTTTGTTGGCAAAGTAATGTCTCTGTTTTTCAATATGCTATCTAGGTTGGTCATAACTTTCCTTCCAAGGAGTAGGCATCTTTTCATTTCATGGCTGCAGTCACCATCTGCAGTGATTTTGGAGCCCAGAAAAATAAAGTCTGACA
>NW_011495085.1:2712534-2717961 GCF_000754665.1 Bison bison bison
CTGGTATTCCCATCTCTTTCAGAATTTTCCACAGTTTGTTTTGATCCACACAGTCAAAGGCTTTGGCATAGTCAGTAAAGCAGAAATAGATGTTTTTCTGGAACTCTCTTGCTTTTTCGATGATCCAGCAGATGTTGGCAATTTGATCTCTGGTTCCTCTGCCTTTTCTGAAACCAGCTTGAACATCAGGAAGTTCACGGTTCACATATTCCTGAAGCCTGGCTTGGAGAATTTTGAGCATTACTTATAGTTCATGTAGAATGTGTTAATTTCTGTTGTTCACCAAATTGACTCAGTTATATAACATATATTCTTTTAATTTTTTTATTATTGTTTATTACATGATTTGAATATAGTTTCCTGTACTATACAGTAGGACCTTGTTGTTCTAAATGATACATTTAGAATTAAATAAATTATATTAAAAACAAAAATAATCAATATTAATAATCTATCACCTCCTAACTATTTTACTATATTTTACTGTTCTTGATGCTCTTAAGTTCATTTACCTGTAATGTTGCATCTTACAGAGGAGAAACTACAAAATAGTATTCTACTGTGCATATTTTCTGAACTATGCTCAGATTGATAGCTTAACATTAGCTGTGGGAATTTTATACTTCAAAAATAGGCAAAAACTACAAATCAGATCTCCCCCTCCTGCTTCACAGCAGGTTTTTTCCCCTATAATTTTATTTATTTTTAGCTGCGCTGGCTCTCTGTTGCTGTGCAGGCTTTTCTCTAGTTGTGGCTAGTGGCAGTTACTTTCTAGGTGTGGTGCATGGGGTCCTCACTGCAGTGACTGACGTCTTTTGTGGTGGAGCCAAGGGGTCTAGGGTGCACAGCCTTCAGTGGTTGGGCCATGTGGATTTAGTATTTGTGGCTCTTGGGCTCTAGAGCGCAGGCTCAGTAGTTGTGGCCCATTAGTTTAGTTCCTCCACAGTATATGGGATCTTCCTGGCCCAGGGATCGAACCTGTGTTCCCTGCATTGGCAGGCAAATTCTTTACCACTGAGCCACCAGGGAATCCTGAGGCTGTTGTTAAACATTTTTGCCAGTATATGGATGACTCCCAGGCAAGGCTCAACATTCCTTTCTTTCTGTTTCAAAGGGTGGAATCACAACCTCATTAATATTCATTACCTCTTAGTGGAAATTTGTCATTTCCTACCTTGTAGGACTTGAATGAAGCAGATGGCAAATCTGAGAAATAATTAATTCCTGTTCTTGCAGTTGTATTTTGAGTTCAGGAGAGTGCATGTGGGACATAGACTCTTTTCCAAGTCAGGCCACATATATGTGGAATTTACCTGGTCTCCACTCAAGGGTGTGGAGAAAGCAAACAAAATCTAGAAAGAAAATGGGCATGAAAAGCTTATTTATTGTCCTTTCAGTTGTGAAGCTCTTTGTAAAGATGTAGATTAAATGAATATTCATCCCAGATAAATACTCATTCAGTGATTGCCCCTGGGGCTTTGTCACTGTGAATACAAGAAATCAGTAAGTGTGCATTTGAGGGGACATGAAATTAAAAGACGCTTACTCCTTGGAAGGAAAGTTATGACCAACCTAGATAGCATATTCAAAAGCAGAGACAGTACTTTGCCAACAAAGGTCCGTCTAGTCAAGGCTATGGTTTTTCCAGTGGTCATGTATGGATGTGAGAGTTGGACTGTGAAGAAAGCTGAGCGCTGAAGAATTGATGCTTTTGAACTGTGGTGTTGGAGAAGACTCTTGAGAGTCCCCTGGACTGCAAGGAGATCCAAGCAGTCCATTCTAAAGGATCAGTCCTGGGTGTTCGTTGGAAGGAATGATGCTAAAGCTGAAACTCCAATACTTTGGCCACTTCATGCGAAGAGTTGACTCATTGGAAAAGACTGATGCTGGGAGGGATTGGGGGCAGGAGGAAAAGGGGACGACAGAGGATGAGATGGCTGGATGGTATCACCGACTTGATGGACGTGAGTTTGAGTGAGCTCCAGGAGTTAGTGATGGACAGGGAGGCCTGGCATGTTGCAATTCATGGCGTTGCAAAGAGTCGGACATGACTGAGCGACTGAACTGACTGACTGCGGATGTGTTTCTAACAATTAATTGAATATACAGTACTGGGTGTCTACACTGCAGTAAATGAAAATGAAATAGTGAGTATATCATACACGTTGTAAGACATTTTTAGGTATGTTACAGCTAAGTGTCATATATTGTTCTTCATTTGACACGTCCTAAAAGAACATGCCTGCCAATGTAGGAGACATAAAAGATGTGGGTTTGATTGCTGGATTGGGAAGATCCCCTGTAGGAGGAAATGGCAACCCAGTCCAGTATTCTTGCCTGAAGAATCCCTTGGACAGAGGAGCCTGGCAGGCTATAGTCCATAGGGTCACAAAGAGTTGGACATGTCTGAGGTGACTTAGCGCACACATGAAAACTCTTTGAAATTATTACTTCACACTTAGGGAGTCCAGATGGTTTTCTTATTGAGGAAACCAAGAAGAGAAGGCTAAGTGATCTTACAATCTTGACAGGAAACCTCAAGTAAAATATGAAAAAGGAATAAAATGACATTTTAGAAGAAAAGCAGTTTTGTGATAGTATAATTGGCTGAGAAAAATATTTTAAAGTTTGTATTTCATTCTGCATAGAAAGACAGTCTGTAAAACTTCTATGTCTGTTTATTCTATAGATCAGAGGTTAACCAAGTTTTTCTGTAAAAGGAAGGATAGTAAATGTGTTAGAATTTGTAGAGTCTAGAGTTTCTGTTACAGTGGTTCAGTTTTGCTGCTGTGGTAGTGCTGAGACAGCTAGAGACAAGGTGTAAATGAACAGGAGTGGTCTTTCCTGTAACTCTTTTCTAAAAGATCATTTTATTTATTTTTGGCTACACCAGGTCTTTATTGCTTCGTTCTCTAGTTGCAGTGAGCGGCAGCTGCTTTTAACTTGTGCTGCATGGGCTTCTCACTGTGGTGACCTCTTTTGTTGTGGAGCAGGGGGTCTAGGGTGCCTGGGCTTCAGTAGTTGGGCCATGTGCGTTCAGTATTTGTGGCTCCCGGGCTCTAGAGCACAGGCTCAGTGGTTGTGGCACACAGGTTTAGTTGCTCCGTGGCCTGTGGGATCATCCTGGACTGGGGATTGAACCTGTGTCCCTTGCATTGGCAGGTGGATTCTTTATCACTGAGCCACCAGGGAAGCCCTCCCATAAACTCTTATGGTGACAAGATTTGGTCCATGGGGCTGTAGTTTGTTAGGCTTTGATCTATAGCAATAGGGATTTGGCAATCACTCTAATCAGTTGATAGTTCTCCTCTAGGACCTGAATCGTTTGATCAGAAGTTCTATTCTGATCACAATGACTGGGGAACTCCCAAATGTCCCTGCGTTTGTGTTATGAAAACTAATGTGGCAGGGAAATAAGATTGTATTCTCACCGTCAGGCACAGACTGAAACCTTTATCTAGATATCTTTCACTGCAAAACATGTCCCCAACTATCTGCAGGCACTCTGTGAGAATATTGTGTAGTATTTGGATAATCCCAGCCTTTGAAAGTGCTTTTCACATTTATAGCCACAGCATCAAACTTGCTAGATGTAAGACAACCATGAAATCTCATGCATAGGAAAGATGTCTGCACTGATTTAAGGACCTTTGTTTTTAAACATGAGATTCTAAGAGTAAGTTAGATAAAAGCTTGGAAACTGAAACCAACATAATTAAACAATACAGGAACAGAACATACTTGACGTTAAAAATAAGCAAACGTAATTTAGCTGCTGGTACCTGGACTGTAACGATGTGAACCAATTAAAATAGCATACTTATTGAGTGTTGTGGTTAATGTTATGTGTCACCTTGACTGGACCTGGGGATGCCCTAACATTTGGTCCATTATTCTGGGTGTTTCTGTAAAGGGTGTCTTGGGATGAGAGTAACTTTGCAGTTGGTAAACTCAGTAGAGCTGATTGCCCTCCATAATGTGGGTGTGTATGTTACTGTGTGGGTTAGTTGCTTGGTTGTGTCCTACTCTTTGTGACCCCATGGGGTATAACCCAGTAGACTCCTCTGGCCATGGGATTTTCCAGGCAAGAATATTGGAGTTGGTAGCCATTCCCTTCTCCAGGCGATTTTCCTGACCCAGGGATTGAACATGGGTCTCCTGCATTGCAGGCAGATGTTTACCATCAGCTACCAGGGAAGCCCAATAATGTGGGTGGGCCTCATCAAATCAGTTGAAGATTTGAGTAGAACAAAAGGTTAATTAAACTCCCCTGAGTAAGGAAGAATTGTTCCTGCCTGATGGCTTTCAAACTGAGACATTGACTTTTTCCCCTGCCTTTGGACTTAACTGAAACGTTGCCTCTTCCTGGGTTTCCAGCCTACTGGCCTTCAGACTACAGCTACACCATTGGTTCTTCTGCTTCTCAGGCCTTTCGACTCAGGCTGAAACTAAACCATCAGCTTTCTTGGGTCTCCAACAATTTGCTGGGATTCACCCTGCAGATCTTGCAACTTGTCAGCTTCTGTAACTGTATGAAGTAATTCCTTATAATAAACTTCTTCCCATGTATATTCTATTTTCTCTGAAGCCCCTGACTAAGGTGAACAGTTTCCTCATCAAATGTTTTTCAAGAAGATTGCCACATTGGGCTTATCAATCCAAAATTACTGTGTCATACACTCTACCCAACTGTAGCCAATTCCATTCTTTGCAAGACTCACCTTAATATCACCCAGCCCAGGATATACCACTGTAACTACTAGAAACATGGTCCTCTAACTGTCCCCTTATGGACACTATGGTAAGTCCATCATGGTGATATTCTTCTTTTATGTTGTAGATCTAATAATCATAGCTTTGCTTAAAGCTGGTTTTATTGAAGGCCCTAATAAGTTGACTATTGACTAATATTGCACTCAATATGCCAGCAAATTTGGAAAACTCAGCAGTGGCCACAGGACTGGAAAAGATCAGTTTTCATTCCAATCACAAAGAAAGGCAATGCCAAAGAATGCTCAAACTACCGCACAATTGCACTCATCTCACACGCTAGTAAAGTAATGCTCAAAATTCTCCATGCCAGGCTTCAGCAATATGTGAACCGTGAACTTCCTGATGTTCAAGCTGGTTTTAGAAAAGGCAGAGGAACCAGAGATCAAATTGCCAACATCTGCTGGATCATCAAAAAAGCAAGAGAGTTCCAGAAAAACATCTATTTCTGCTTTATTGACTATGCCAAAGCTTTTGACTGTGTGGATCACAATAAGCTGTGGAAAATTCTGAAAGAGATGGGAATACCAGACCACCTGATCTGCCTCTTGAGAAATTTGTATGCAGATCAGGAAGCAACAGTTAGAACTGGACATGGAACAACAGACTGGTTCCAAATAGGAAAAGGAGTAGGTCACGGCTGTATATTGTCACCCT
>NW_011495085.1:2718535-2737120 GCF_000754665.1 Bison bison bison
CAACAAAGTTTCATCTAGTCAAGTCTATGGTTTTTCCTGTGGTCATGTATGGATGTGAGAGTTGGACTGTGAGGAAGGCTGAGTGCCGAAGTGCTTTTGAAGTGTGGTGTTGGAGAAGACTCTTGTGAGTCCCTTGGACTGCAAGGAGATCCAACCAGTCCATTCTGAAGGAGATCAGCCCTGGGATTTCTTTGGAAGGAATGATGCTAAAGCTGAAACCCCAGTACTTTGGCCACCCATGCGAAGAGTTGACTCATTGGAAAAGACTCTGATGCTGGGAGGGATTGGGGGCAGGAGGAGAAGGGGACAACAGAGGATGAGATGGCTGGATGGCATCAGTGACTCGATGGACGTGAGTCTGGGTGAACTCCGGGAGTTGGTGATGGACAGGGAGGCCTGGCATGCTGCGATTCATGGGGTCGCAAAGAGTCGGACACGACTGAGTGACTGAACTAGAATAAGTTGACAGTTGCAGTTTACTGAACATGAATTTGAATTACTTACACCTTCATCATTTAACAAATATTTGTCATAAGGCAGGACTTCTGCTCAGTGGCTGGGAGAGTTCTGGTCAATAGGAGAAATTCAGGCCTCATATTCTTGTCGTAACAATTTAGATCCTGTGACATTCCCTCCATTATAAAGATTTCAGTGGCATAAACCCCAATCTATATCTCACCTAGCCCTAACTTTCTTTCCACTGGTAGCTGACAGTTTTTCTTGAACATTTTTCCATAGGAACTTGTCAATAAATAGGCTGTGCTATAGACGTGCTTGTCACATGTCAAGAATGTACTAAAATCATTTCTGAGTTCAGTTCTGTTAGACTGTTCTTCCTAATCCATTCTTGAGATTCCTGCCCCCCCTCCCCCCCACCCCATCTTACCAAACACTTAAGAAAGGCAATGGGATTCACTTCACTCACACACAGATCTGGTGACTTATGATTCTGAGGAGAGTCCCTGGCTTTTGCTTGGGCCGTAAGTAAGATATAAACTGGGTTCCCCAGGTGGCTCAGTGGTAAAAAATCCACCTGTCAATGCAGGAGACGCAAGAGACGTGGATTCGATGCCTGGGTTTGGAAGATCCCCTGGAGAAGAGAATGGCTACCACCTCCAGTATTCTTGCCTGGAGAATCCCATGGACAGAGGAGCCTGGTGGGCTATAGTACATAGAGTCGCAAAGAGTTGGACATGACTGAGCGGCTGAATATACACACATACAAGATACAAACTACAAACCTTAGATTTAGCCAAATGCCACTTTGGCTGCAATACATCACAATTCACTGGTACTTAATGTTTCTGTGAATATACTTAAGATGATAAAAATATCCCATTAAACCAATGGCATAGTTTTGTTGCTGTTAGAATAAAGTAAAAAAAAGAAATCAATCCTTTATTAAAAATAAGAATCTGATTTCATAGAGTAACATAGAAAATAAAGCTGACATTTATAATAATCAGACTAGCTGTTTGCAGGCAAATACCTTCCCTACTTTGTTCACCAAAAGATCCTTATAGAAAGCAACAGGTGTTGGCTAGAGGAAGCAACTCCTTTGCATACCTGCTGCATTCATTAAAGAAACTGAAGTTATTAAAATACATGGAGCTGTGTTGGAAGAGAGACACTCATTGCTGAGAGATGGCTTTTCAAAGCATCTACTCATTTTACACATGTGCCTCCAAACCCATAAGTACAGGACTGCTTGAGTACAGCTAATTGTGCCTGTATTAGGTCCTTCCTCAAGGCAGGTGGCCAACTACACACCTAGCCAATTACTCAAGGTAGCAGTTATTTCAATATACATTTTTTTTCCCCTGGGGAGCTCTCTTTTTGGAACATAGTTTTGGGGAAACCTCTTGAGGGATGACCAGTACTTTTTTTTCCTCCACCTCCCACATCGTCCCACCCCTCTAGGCTGTCACAGAGAACCAGGTTGAGCTCCCTGCTTATAAGGCAAATTCCCGCTGGCTGTCCAGTTTTACATTTGGCAATGTGAATGCTTCAGTGCTGTTCTCTCAGGTCGTCTCACCCTCTGCTTCCCCCGCTGTGTCCATGAGTCTGTTCTCTTTGTCTGTGTCTTCACTGTTGCCCTACAAATAGGCTCATCAGTACCATTTTTCTAGATCCCATACAAATGCATTAAAGACCAGTTCTTTTCAGCTGATGTTTGGTTTTGCCTCTGAAACGGTTGTGCATGGCAGCCTGGCACCCCTGTGCTGAAAGCCAGTGGAGGGGATCCTCTTTACACTCTTCAGGGCTCAAACATAACCAAGCATATCTGGCTTCATTCTCTCCTAAAATGAGTGTGATTAATTAAAACAGCAAAAACATTACCTTTTAGTACGAGCCTGTGTTAATGCAGTTGCTTTTGTTTGCTATTATTCCTTAATAAGATACAATAAAATCACCATAATGCATGTAAACAACTAACCTCTCTGGGATAAAGCTGGATTAATGACATATTTTGTGTTTATAGAAATAAACACCATTTAGCAGCCATGCCTCTCCAGAGATTTTTCTTAACCAGGAACCAGGTACTTATTTTAGAACTGAAAAGAAAACATAGTTAATAATATTGAAAGGTTATTAGTGCAAAAGGATACTTATCATCCTCATGCAATGGAGAAAACCAGGTTCATTTAAAAGAATCATAAAGAAAACCTACATATTTATATGAAACCTGGGACCATTGGCTTTCTGTCTCTCAAGGTTTGGAGTTACTTTTAATTATGAAATTCCTTGTTGACTAGGATCTGACAAAGGATGAGAGAAAGTCGTCATTTCTAAATTGAAAAGCTCAAGTGTTTGCTCACCACATTCTGAACAGCAAGTTAGGAAACATTCAGGTGGTAAGATGGCGTTTTCAGCTTAATTAACTTTGACATAAGAGTCATAGATGAACAGATTTCCCCCTTAATAGGAGACATGTCTCCCTCCTGCATATTCATCTGATTGGATTAAGTAGTATCCTTTAAGATGGACAAAATCATATCTTCCTCTGTGGTTTTTGCTCACAATCTTCTCATTTTTAAATGAAAATGACTTCTTTAAACTGAAAGCAGATTTGGAAATTCAGGAGTAATATTTGGCCCAAGGCATCAGTTTCCTATCGCTGTTCTAACAGACTACCACAGATTTATCTTGTGTTTCTGAAAGGGGGAAGTGGGGTTTGGAAATCACTGGGCTATAATCAGGTGTCAGCAGGCTTGCATTCCTTCTAGAGATTCTAGGGGAAAATGTATTCCTTTCTTTCTTTAATGTCTTAAGTCTGCCCACATTCCTCGGCTTGTGGGCCTTGCCTCCATCTTCAGTGCTAGCAATTCCATCTTTTGGACTTCTGCTTTATTGCCGTATTTTCTTCCCTGATTCTGGCAGTCCTACCCAGTTTTTGTAGGGATCCTGATGATTACCTTGGATCCACCTGGATAATTCAGGTCATCTTCCCTTCTTAAGACCTTTACCTTAGTAAATCATTGTGTTTCATGCGCGGTAACATATTCATACATCTCTGGGATTAGGACATGGACATCTTTGTGACTGCATGCGTGCTCAGTTGTGTCTGACTCTTTGTGACTTATGGACTGTAGCCCACCAGGCTTCTCTGTCCATGGGGTTTATCCCAGGCAAGAATACTGGAGTAGGTTGCCATTTCCTTCTCCAGGGGATCTTGACTCAGGGATCGTACCTGCATCTCCTGCATTGTATGTCGATTCTTTACCACTGAGCCATCTGGGAAGCCACGTGTGGACATCTGTGGGAAGTTACGATTCTGAGTACTATACCCAGTCATTGATTTATTTACTTAGTTGCTCCCTTTATTTACACTATTATTTTCTTTTTTAAAAGTGCTTTTGTCAGAATGTGACATTTATCTTATGTGGGTTTTTAGTTGTTTTCTGGTTAATGTATCATTTCCAGTGGATCAACAGTATTATGATTCAGTCAGCTATCTGCCTCTCAATTTTCATTATTCATTTGTCAAACTATTTATTTACTGTGTTTTTGGTGCAAGAAGCTGGTAAAAGAAAATGAATCAGTGATGACTCACATCAGATTCTTTAGATGCAGACTGGTCCTGCTTTCTTCCTTATAGATTATTGAAAATTAGTCCTAAGATACAAAATATAGGTTGACTAGGTACTAGTCAATATAGGTTTCTCCTCCCCAGGTACTTTGATTTGTGGGATTACTGGTTAATGTGATAAAGGAGAGATAACTAGCTGTTAAAACTTAATTTTTTTAAAAAAGTTATTAGTTTATTACAAACTTAAACCTAATTTAACATCTACAGTGTATTACTTTTTCACCACCATCATTCATTCAAAATTCATCTTTAAAAACTGAGTTTATCATGGCCAAGTCAAAAAAGATAATCCAGTAGGAGATAAACATGAGACTTTCTAACAACAAAGACTCCCAATGAAATGGGAACAAAAGGTAGCAGTGTTGCATGGAAAGAGGGAGGGGGTCTGTCCTGTGTTTAGCCAAACACAAGATCGTTATTTTAACATCTCACAAGCTCTAGTTTTATGTTTAACTCTCATAGAGATAATTTTTAATATGCTTTGATATGTTGTACAATGCAGTAGTGTTTCCTGAAGGGCTTAATGCATTTTGCAGTGTTCTATGTGTTGAATTTAATAAGGAGGAATTTGTGAGACATTTTGAATCTTAAAGGGGATTGTTCAGCAGTTAGGTAGGAATTCTTTGAGTTAAAATCAAATATAAACTGATTGAAGCACCTTCTCTGATAAAACTGTGAAGTCTGCCCCTTTCTTTCTTTCAAGTTTATAGCTTTGTCTTCCAGTTACTCCACTGAAAGCTTCCAGTTCAATGGATGAACTTCTTTTACTCCACTAAGAAAAGGTCAAATCCTGTTTCCCCCTCCAATCACCTCGCACCACTCACAAGCTCTATGAAGCAGAGTGAGTTATTGAAAATCTCATTTTACCTTGAGATGCTGCTGTCAGTGCTTTCAAGGCTTCTAATCAGAGCTGGCACTTTCTTGTCCCTGCTGATTCTTTGACTGCTGAAATCATTCCCTTTATCCTTCGTATTTCAGGCAGCCTCAGGAAGACCTTGCCTCTGACTCTTCCTGTATATTTACATGTTACTATCTGGGCCTGTGTTTCAATGGACTGACTTGGGGATTGTTGCTATTTGATGAAATTGTAAAAATGTGAAATAACTCACTAGAAATTAGCATAAGGAAATGTAGTCAAAGATACAAAAATGTACTTCGGATGATGTTTTAAAGTAGTGTCTGCATGAAAGATTATGCAGACATTTAATGTGAATTCGTTTTCTAATTTATAAAGTGCTTCATGTATGAAAAGTATTATTAGCTAATATATACACAACATTGTGTTGTATGTAAATAAATGCAGTGATTGTAAATTGTTTGCATTTTAATATAGCTTCCTTTAGAGGTTAGACTAGCAGGAATGTGAAGTGGTGTTGAATGACATGGTGTTCATGACTCAAATTTTGATTTAAAAGTTTTCTTTTTTTGTAATGTAGGCAATTGTGACATTGATGCTAATTTAGGAGTTTTCTGTGTTTAACTTAAGCTGTTTATTTCAAGAAAGTCCCTGCTATTTGAAATAATTGACAGTTAAGTATGTTTTAACCAATTGGTAGTAATGCTTTAACTTCAGTCATGATCATTGAACAACCTCATGTTTGCTTTCAGGAGATAATCATATTTTTCAGCATTAAAAACTCACAATTCTTTATAAATTGGGTAAAGACTATCATTAAGGATTTAACAGGTGGTACACATAGGGGAAGATTTAAATCAATCAGTTCAGTTCAGTCACTCAGTCCGACTCTTTGCGACCACATGAACTGCAGCACGCCAGGCCTCCCTGTCCACCACCAACTCCCGGAGTTCACTCAGACTCACGTCCATCGCGTCAGTGATGCCATCCAGCCATCTCATCCTTTGTCATCCCCTTCTCCTCCTGCATTCAATCTTTCCCAGCATCAGGGTCTTTTCAAATGAGTCAGTTCTTTGCATCAGGTGTCCAAAGTATTGGAGTTCTAGCTTCAACATCAGTCCTTCCAATGAACACCCAGGACTGATCTCCTTTAGGATGGACTGGTTGGATCTCCTTGCAGTCCAAGGGTCTCTCAAGAGTCTTCTCCAACACCACAGTTCAAAAGCATCAGTTCTTCAGTGCTCAGCTTTCTTTATAGTCAACTCTTACATCCATACATGACCACTGGATAAACCATAGCCTTGACTAGACGAACCTTTGTTACAAAGTAATGTCTCTGCTTTTTAGCAAAATTCAACCCTAAAAATCTACAGTTATTCTTCATCTAAACCCATTCATTTCTCCAGACTTTATCAGAAAGATCTTTCTATAATGCACTCCAAACACTTATCATGGAACTGTGGATTTTCTGGGAGATGGGGTGTGTTAGCTGGGATTAAGTTTCTACCATGTCAATCACAGTACAGGTGAGCCTCTAATTCTGCGGTCGTGCTCTCATTTTGTCTAGTCATATAAAGACATTGCAGAAACAAAGCAGAAATGAATTATAAAAGTAACTAAGACATGTAACAAATGTGAATACATGGCCTAGTGTAGACGCTCTTGGGATGTCTGCCTGGGATATGTCTTTAACTGTCAAGAATGGTAGGTAAATTTATCCACTGTCTTAAATACCGGATTTATTATGACAAACTTCCAGTCCTGATTTATGTCAGTTTCCCTGTGACAAAGTTCATATAAATGCATTACTATTATTTTAATGTCATCTCATGGCAGTGATGTTATTTTATGGACAAATTCTGGAACATGAGACTTTAAAGAGATGCTAAATTACTCTTTTTCTACTGAAGTGTAATGAGCCCAGGCTTCCAATGAGACAGTCATTCAGATGAAAACTGGGATTAGTTAATAAATTGCCAGGATAGTTAATTAATAATGTATTTGTAGGAGGCATTTCATTGTATCAAAGAAGGAGTAGAATTTGAATTTAAGGATTTTTTTTTTTTTAGTTTGGTTCAGCCACAAATTAGCTCCAGTTTGTCTTGGGACTTGTCTGAAGCTACGTCATTTCTAACTCACAGGATTGTTCTTAGTGATATTAAAATGTTCTCCCAGCCTTAAGTGTGTTTATAATTTTTAGATGATTCTGGTCTGTATTATAACATACTTGGCAGTAATTAATAACCAGTTGCCCTGCCTCTAGTTTTTCCTCTACTGCGTCCTGTACGCTACCTTCATAACAAGCATTGCTGAAGATTTAATTTTTCTATTTCCTTCTGAAGTTGTTTAGTGATTCTTTGATGACTGTAGAAAAAGCTCACCACAGACTCATTCTTATTTGCCTTTTTAAAGTTTTCTTGCTGAGTTCTCTAATACATATTTTTTTCTGCTTCAGTCCATTTACTAAAAGGAAACCAAACCAAAGCAAACAAACCCCCAACCAACCAACCAACTGGCCAACAAAACAACACAGAAATAGCACTTTTTGTTTTATCCCTTGGATCAGAATGACTTTTTTTCCCTTCTCATATAACTAATGTTATTTCTCCTTTAAGGCCTCAGTTGGCATTTTGACCTACAGGAAAAATTTCCAGATCTTTCCAGAATGAATCCTGTACTTCCTGAGTATGTTACACTACTGATTTGTGCTGTTCTCTTGTATGAAGACTCTATAAAATTCTAAACTGACACTTATATGGATTATTTACTTGTTCATATGCTTATTTCTCTTATTTCCAACTAGGATATGGACATTTTGCGGGAAGAATACACAAATGTATTCGTATTGTGCTTGGTGCATAGTGTGTACTAGTTAAAAAGGCCCTTAGTAAATATTTGTCAAAAGAACCTATAATTTGGAATACTTTTGTTTTCATAGAATTAAAGCACATTTTTCTGATGCAAAGATAAAGTAGAATGAAACAACGAACATTTTATTTTTTTCCAGCAAGGTACTGTGAAGTAGAATTATGTGGCTAAGAAAATGCTAATAGGATTTATGTATTAGACTCTTAAGATCAACAGTAATACTATTCCATCATTGGGTTCTTATTATTTGAGATGCTGTCCATCAAATTCTTATTTACTATATAACAGCACTATCTTTAGCTTGGTGAAATGCAACTAAATCTGGGTCCTCTGGTTTTTGCTTTAAGCTCAGTGTCATATCCAATATAAGCACAAACATTTATACAAAGATTTGAAAAATAATATCTGTGTATCTCAAAGCTGTCTTGAAGATAGTTCTCAGTATCTTCAAGTACACAGCAATAACACCTAAACCTTTTTAAAATTGTATCCTAAAATATATTTCTTAGAAAAGATTTCTAAAATTTTTCTTTAACTATCTGGATATTCTCACTTCAGGAGTTTTTTCTGTGTTTTTTTTCTCTCTCTCGTCTTTTTCCGATACTTCATTTTTAATGCATTATTTTAATCTGGACCACAGATTTCCTGGAGCAGATCAACACAAAAGAATTCTGTTGAGCAGTCTGGGGAGGGAGGAGGTGGGGAATACTTCTACTTAAATGTTTTCGCCTGTGTTATATATTCTTCATCACTCCTGTGTTAGAGGTTCGCCTTCCTCATGTTAGGGACTCAGGCAAGTGAAGGTTATAGAGAACACAGAACTAGCCCAAGGTCATTGTTCCATTCAGTATTGCTCCATATACCAGCGCAGAGCTCAGTGGTACACAGTAACCACAGTAGTAGTCGTGCAGTCTCCGTGGGGCAGGAATCTGGGCAGGGCTCAGTAGGGCCCTGGTGGCTGGGGCCTCCGCTGGGAAGGTGTGAGTACTGGGGTTGATGAATCTGGGCTGTAAACTTTTGGAGACGCCTTCATTCACATGAGTGGTAGGTAGGACACTGATGTTATGTTTGGGCTCTCAGCTGGTCTTTTGGCTGGAACACTGACCCTGGCCTCTCCAGGGGCTTTACCTGTCCTAGTTCAGGCTTCCTCACAGCCTGGGGGCTGGGTTCCCAGAACAAGCACTCCAGGAAGACAAAGCAGAAGTGAGCACCATTTTTAAGGTCATGTCATGAAACCTGCAAGTGTCACTTCTGCAGTACTCTGTTGGTTGAGGCTGTCCCAAAGGTCTGTCCAGGTTCAAGGGGAAGGGATCCTTACTGCTAAGTGGTTGGATGTCAAGGTACACTTCATGAAGAGCATGGGGGATAGGAAGCATTTCTGTGGCCCCAAAATACAATCTTCCAGAGTCACAGAGGTAGTCAGAAGCTGAGTAAGGATTAGAACCAAGGTTTTCTAACTCCATTTCTGATCACTGTGATGATTATTCTCAAATCCATTCTTCAGTGTAAATAAGAATTCTGTCAAATGTAGAATTGTATTCATTGCATTTTAGATAGCAGTAAATAATTCAAAAGGAAATGCATTTGTGAAAATGTTGGATTATACAAGAAAAAATTTGTATAAAGCCATTTAAAATGTGCTGTTTTCCAAATAATAATGGGGAAGATTTTATTTCCTTTCAAAACCACATCTTTCTAAAGTGAGTGTGGGGGTTTGGCTTACACTGAGTTTCTCTGATATTTCTAAATGAAATGTCAAATATAATTTAATGCTTGAAATTTGAAGCAGGCCTGACTACATTTAGAGTTTGACAGCTTGCTGTTTTTCTGTTAAGCTATCTCACCATGGGGAGCAATATTATGTTTAATGTAGAAGCTAATTAGGTGATATCTGTGGATCTATCTATATATTTATGGGTTATTGATTATTAATAATAACTTGTATTTGAGTGCTTTCTATGTGCCATGTTCATAATTTATCATTTTGGATACATTTAATAACTGTGTGTGGAAGATATTATCACTTCCTTTTGACAGACGGAGAAGCTTATAAGTGTTTATTTTTCATCTAAGGTCGCACAGCTGGTCAGAGCAGCGTTCTTAAGCTCTGTTTTATCCTATTTCTATCATATGTGAAATTTAACAATCTCATTCATCCTTTGAATATCTAAACTTCAACTGCTCGCAAGGTGACCCTTTGATGGGGTCCACTCTGACCCATCCTGCCTGGAACAGCAAGGGTGGTGTGATGCTGGTAAAGGTACAGTGCTCAGGAACATGTCTGTGAAGTCACTGTAGTTTAGCAAATGTGTGGCAAATGCCATTTCTTGGGTTACTCCCAAAGATCTGTAGGTTATCATTCTCTACCTTTTATAGATAGGGAGTGGCTTCAGCTAAAATGGGACATATTTTGTCACTTTGATTTCAGTATAGGGAATCATGCTTTTAAGTACTTCACTTCTTCTTGCCCATTAGTGCTTTTTGCTATAATGCAAGTACACACTCTCTCTCTCTCTCTCTCTGCCTCTCTCTCTCTCTCTCTCTCTCTCAGTGTAAGAATTATGTAGAAGGAATGATAGGACTAACTGTTTCCTTTAATGATGGCTTTTCAGTCTTATAAAATTTGTGCTCATGGAAGATTGACATACATGTAGCTAAAGCTTTAGATTAATCTGAGTGCTAACCTCTTACATTAGTGCAGCACCTGATGAGTCATGAACATTAATATCAGGATGAACAGAACCATTCCTTCTTTAAAGTTTCTAAGAATAAATATAGACTCAATTATGTAAGTGGTGTTCAGGGTCAGGAAGTTGTCCATAGAATAGGTCTCCTGAAACGTCCAGTGGAATTGGATTTTCTCTTCTTCTACATAGACCAGTGGAAAGCTTCCTCCATGTCTAGTTTTAGTGGACTAGAACCCCTTTCTTCTCCTGTGGGTACTATTTATTGATTCTAAAATTTGTGTCCAGTGATCTGACCATAGAAGTCTTTCCTTGGGCCATCCATGATTTAATTGATGTTTTGTGCATGTGTTTGTGTGTGTGTGTGTGTGAGTTGCTCAGTCATGTCTGACTCTTTGTGACCCCATGGGCTGTAGCCCACCAGGTTCCTCTGTCCATGGAATTCTCTAGGCTAGAATACTGGACTGGGTTGCCATTCCCTTTTCCAGGGGATCTTCCCAAACCAGCAGTTGAACTCAAGTCTCCCACACTGCAGGCAGATTCTTTCCCATCTGAGCCAACAGAGAATATGTTAGGGAATTATTTTCAGAACATTTTGACTATTTACATTTAGGTTAACTTCATGGATTAGCCAGACAGCCCAGCACTCATTGCTTGCAGATGATACTATGATTTTAACATTTTTGGAGTTTTTAGCTCAAGATAATCATCTTGTACTGCCCCCTGGAATGCTGTGTGCAGTTTTGACATAAGGACATACTAAGAGGATCAGAACTAAGTTTGAAAATAAAAATATTAAAAATATGATGGACAGAGTGATATGGTTGAAGTCTAGAAGTGAACAGGTGAATCGAATCCATGTGCGGTTTCTACATCAGGTAGTTAACATGGATACACACTGAAGGTATAATTGGTGAACATTTTAAAATTAAAATTCAGAATATAAATAAAGAATATTTTAAAATTTTATTTATTTACTTTTATTTTTGGCTGTCTTGGGTCTTTGTGCTGTGCAGGCTCTTTTCTTTTTGCTGAGCAGGGGCTACTCTTTAGTTGTGATGCGTGGACCTCTCACTATGGTGGTTTCTCTTTTTGCAGAACAGAGGCTCTAGGACGTGCAGCCTTCAGTAGCTGCAGCTCCTGGGCTCTGGAGCACAGGCTCAGTAGTTGCAGTGCATGGACTTAGTTGCTCCATGGCATGTGAAATCTTCCCAGATCAGGGATTGAACTGTGTCTTTTGCATTGGCAAGTGGATTTTTTACCACTGAGCCACCAGGGAAGCTCCCGAGGCCACCCTACCCTCCAAAAAAAAAAAAAACAAAAACAGTTTCATAAGAAATCGTAAACAAAAGCCAGCTGCTTTCAGGGCATATTTCTAACTTGTGGAGGTTGACATCATGGTAGGTAACCATTGTGCTTCATTGCAAATCATCTCTTGGTGACGGGGGTGAATATCCGGGCCAGTTGCCCGGCATGACATTGCTTATTGTACTCACCTGCCTTGTCTTCTCCTTTGTTCTCTATGTGAAGATATTCATAGGTTATCTGTAGTCATTCATTATCTTTGATTCCTTTTTCTTAGCAGTTCTGATAGAAAAATGCATGACATTTTATTATTGGCACAAAGATCAGTATTATTAATTTTTAATTCCAAAAATGATTATAGGGGAACTATATTACTAAATTTAAATCAATCTAGCATATTTAATCTATGTCTGTCTATACCCAATTCTATAGCTGTATCTATGTTTGTAACATTAATTATATTGCTATGATACCTATTTCTTTGGTTTATCAAGCAGGTTTTCTACTTTACCCTAAAGGGTTATATTCTGATCTGATTTTTTCTGCATTATTCCTTCTACTGACTCTGGTTCACTGAATGCCTAAGGTGAGCATGTACATCAAGAGACTGCAGTTTTGGGACATTAGACATACGAAGCTGCAGAATGTGCCAGTAAGGAGGTAATAATCTGGCTGAAGGGCTGTGAGTGATGAAGCAAGGTCTGCCAGTTACTGTGCTTCACTTTGTCTGCTGACCTTGAGGAAGTTCAGAGTCCTGAACAGGTAGTTTAGCACTCACCCTCTCAGTCCAGTGCCCACCTTGCTATGACCTCCAGTGCTAAGGCAAATGTGGAAGTTCTTTGCATTAGTTTGGCACTTGAGGAAAATCTAGCTATAATGTTAGGGAATGGCAAAGATATTAAGGCCATTTTTGTTCCCACTAAAGGAACAGATTTCAAACTGTAATACACAGAAACTGTGCTAGTCTAATCTCACAGGAAGACCGATTTAATAGAGAAGACAAATAATACATATGCAACAAAACATATTGAATAAAAATAAGTTCCATTGACTTGTTCAAAGGCTTCCTGGTAAGTGGCAGGGAAGATAGTCACATGTTGACAATTGGGGATGAAAGCTGGGACACAGCGGAAAATTATGCTCGAATCTTCTGACAGGATATTACATTTGCTTCACTTGCTCCTTATGTCTGAGACATAATTGAATGCTCCTTAATATGCCTTTCTTCCCCCAAGCAAGTGCCCTGACCCAGTTACAGAATATTTCTGGCAATTTTAGATGAAGGGTTGAGGGAGAGGGTTATGAGTCTGAGATAGTAACAGAAAATTTAATTTACTTTGCAGATCTCCATGCCTGTTTGAAGTCTTATGGCGTAGTTGTGACAGAATTTTGCTTAGCCCGAGTCGTTACTTTAGCTTGAAAAATAACGTGTTAAAATAAGTTCACTGGGCTGATCTTGGGTGAAGGATTTTATTTGAAAATAAGGATTAATCCAATCATACCTAATTTGTAAAGTGCTCCAAAATAAACTAGAGTTGTATGTTGTATCTATTGTTTCATTTAATATAAGTACACAGATTGAATTGCAACTTTATGTGAGATCCCTTGGGAAGTGCTTCAAAGGATGAAATACCTCCAATTAAAAAAAAACCAAAAAAACAGAATCATTTACTCTTCTGTTAAAAGCCCATAACCTTTGGCTCCTATGTATTTGGCTTTTTTGCAATTAAAATTACCTGAGACATTAGTGGTTGTTGCTGTTTAGTTGCTCAGTTATGTCTGACTCTTTTGCAACCTCATGGTCTGCAGCCTGCCAGGCTCCTTTGTCCATGGGATTCTCAGGCAAGAATACTAGAGTAGGTTGACATTTATTCTCCAGGGGATATTCCTGACCTGTGTCTCTTGCATTGATAGTTGGATTCTTTATCTGTGAGCCACCTTGGAAGCCATTAGTATCCATCTCTAATTTTCAAATAGCTACATGTACATAAAATCTTAACATTACAAATAAAATACAGACTTCAGATATTGGGGACTTGGAAGGAATTAAACCATGCACATATGCTCACTAAGAAAATTTACACCTCAGCTTGAGAAAGCTTCAAAATTGTTCTGAAAAGTGAAATCTAGCACTCAAATTGGTGGGAGAAAAGGAAGTTAGCTGAAGTTATTTGTTTTTTAGGGAGACAGGGTAGTGTAGGATAGTCTGTTTCAAATTGTAATGTCTTTACCTGGGAAATATGTAATTCACAGGGGATCTTGCTCAAATGCAGATTTTAATTCAGTGGATCTGAAATGAGACTAGAGTGTTTCTAATAAGCTCCCAGGTGAGGCCAGGATAGCTGGTCTGAGGATCATATCTGAGTAAAAAGGAGCTGTAGCTGATAAAGAATCTGCCTGCAGTACAGGAGACCTGGGTTTGATCTCTGAGTTGGGAAGATTCCCCTGGAGAAGGGAATGGCTATCCATCCACTCTAGTATTCTTGCCTGGAGAATCCTGTGGACAGAGGAGCCTGGTGAGCTACCATGGGGTTGGACACTACTGAGCAACTAACACTTTCACAGAGGAAACCACCTATGCAAATGCAAGGGTTAAATCCTAGTTCTGTTTACTAGCTGATCTTAACCTCTCTGAGCTCCGGCTTGCTTACCTGTCCAATCAAACCTGTTCAGTAAGAACATTGTAAATATACAACATTAGTAAAGCATGCTTTTTGTAGTCCCACTATATGCCATGTCAGTAACTGTAAACATAGACGATTTGAAATATAATCAAATCAAATAGAGCATTATTATAATAATTTACTATTTTTTGGTAGGATGCAACTATCTTTTGATGATAAGTTTTGAATTGTTGCAGATACAGGAAGAAATAGAAATAAATAAGTACTGAGTAAGCTGGATGGAAACAAAGTCCCAGTAATCATAGAGATTCATCTAGAGTTGTTCTGGGAGCCTGGTCCTGCCTGATGGCATGTGCTTAACCTGGAAACTCGTGAGAAATGTAGAGTCTCAGACGTCATCCCAGACTTCCTGACTCAGGGGTGGCCCAGCCTCCTGGGATCCAGCAAACCCTCTGGGTGATTCTGATGTATGTGAAAGAGTGAGACCCACTGAGGAAAAGCAGGAAGCCCTTTATTTGGAATTGTGGGTTTAAGAAGCCATTTGTGGCTGTGCTCTGCAAAGTGACCCTTTTCTGTTTTCTGAGTCTAGGTCTTCATGTGAATAAATGGTTCAGCTCAGAAAGTATTAAATATATGTTACTTATGAAACAGCATGATGTTAAACAATCAGGAGTCCAGGCAAGAGAAACAGATGATGAGGTTGGATACAAGGGCGTGTGTGCGTGCTCAGTCATGTCTGACTCTTTGCGACCCATGAACTGTATCCCACCCATGGGCTGTAGCCCACCAGGCTCCTCTGTCCATGGGATTTTCCAGGCAAGAAGACTGGAATGGGTTGCCATTTCCTCTTCCAGGGGATCTTCCCAACCCAGAGATAGAACCTGTGGCTTCTGCATTGGCAGGTAGATTCTTTACCACTGAGACACCTGAGAATCCCAGATACAAGAGTAAAGAATAAAAGAAAAAAGAAATAAAAGAGTTGGTAGAGACTGGGGGTCAAGAGAAACTGATCTGAATAGAGTCAGGTCACTGACAAGCAACCACAATGTTTGACATCAAAAGAACAGCACAATATACCCTATGCCTTTGGATGTCTCTGTCTTAGAGTAATGAGCTAGAAATTGTAACCCTGGCAAAGGAAGCTTCAAAGAAAGCACCACAATTTTCAACCTATATTACAGTGTAGAAAATGATACAATCTAAAATATCCATAAATTCAGGAGCCTTCTGTGAACCAGGAGAAAAAAAATAACGCTTCAAATTTTGTAGATAAGTAGTCACTAGAAGGTTCAACTACAGATGCACCTGTAAATTCGAGTCTGTGATGTCTGCATTTTAAAACCTCTCCCAGGTTCTTGAAATCTGAGTTTATCACACACAGCTTTCACTAAGGCATCTGCTTATATCTGT
Source organism: Bison bison bison (assembly GCF_000754665.1). Taxonomy (NCBI): domain Eukaryota; kingdom Metazoa; phylum Chordata; class Mammalia; order Artiodactyla; family Bovidae; genus Bison; species Bison bison. The sequence continues at coordinate 2,734,373 of NW_011495085.1, forward strand.
CTATCTCTACCCACAAGGCATGACATTGAACATTTCTTAAAATAGAAAAAGAAAACCAGCTTTATGGAAGATGATGTAACGTCTCCTGGTTTCTGAATAAGATGTTTTACATTTCAATAAGGTCTAAGAAATCAGACTATCATCACTGTGTACAGGCCATGATTTGAGATAAGCTCTGTAACCAAACATTTTAAAGTTCTCGTATTTAGTTTGTGTCAAGTCAGGGGAGAGGAGAGGAAGAGAGAGGGAGGGAGAGATGAGGAAGAGGGAGAAAAAGAGAGAGAGAGCGCTATGTCTACTGTTTTATATTCATTCAGTGAGTTAGAAAATAATACTGTGTGTGTCTTCGTTCAGTGAGCACTATAAAAAATAAGAACTCTATTTGTGGCCCTGTGTGAGCAGGTAAGATGAGTGACCTGTCAAAGCCTTGGAGATGCAGCTCAAACCTGCTCTCTGCAAACCTGTGGGGGCATCTCAGCACTGCTGGCCTGTTTCTAAGAAAGAAGCCCAGGAACTAGTGGTCCAATGGTTAAGAATCTGCTTTCCAACGCAGGGTTCGATCCCTGCTCTGGGAACTAAGATCCCACACACTGCAGGGCAACTAAGCTCGTGTGCCATCGCCAACAGCCCGCATGCTGCAACTGAGACCCAACACAGTCAAATAAACAAAAATAAAGTAATATGAATTAAGAAAGAAGCCCTGAACGACAATGCAGTTGATGATAGAATCAAGCCAAGATTGTGTGTCGGTGACTCAGCAGCATTTTCCCCGTTGTATGTTCTTGTCATTTTCCTTAGTGATGTGTTTCCTTGGTGATATGTTTCCATTTTCCTAAACGGAACAAGGAAGAGGATGAAGGAGCAGAAGCTTAATTGTGAAATCCTCTATCTCTAAACACTTCCTTGAACCTTGCCCTAAGGATGGGTGAGGGGTATTTTTCCAGTTTCATGAAAGAGAGTCCTTTCTCCTTTGACCAACATGAACGAGAATGTTCCTCTTTTAATTGGAGAAGAGATACTTGTCATGAATGAGGCATCTTTTTGGTCCAGGGTATCTAAAATCTTGTTGTTTTTATACTGTAGAAATAAGTCTAGTTTTACCAATATACTGTATGAGTTCATGAGTTTCATCTCACTGGATCAGTGAGATGTTTATGTTAATTTATGTTAGTTTTTGTTAATTTTGATTTATGTTAATTCTTTATGCTCTCATACAATGAGATCAGAATTTGGTATCTTCATTTTTACCTTTGTATCTATTACCAGTATATCGACTTGCACTCAATTTTAGTGGAATGAGTAAAAAAATCAATGAATAAATATTTAGTGTTTCTTAATATTTTATTGTTTTTGTTGGAGTAAAGTTGCTTTACAATGTTGTGTTAGTTTCTGTAGTGCTAGTGTTCCTTAAAATGACATTGTAGTGTCAGTGGAGGGTGAGTCATATCTGTTTTTAAAAAGCAATTGGGGTGAATTATGAGAAATTGAAAATCACATTATTTGGAATTGAAGTGAGTAAAACAAAAACTGATAATAATGAATTATTAATTAATGGTACTGTGGATATTTGTTTAAGGAATGTAAATTAAACTGCATTCTATTTGTTAAAAACAAAAGAGGTTAACTGACTTTCCAATGGTTCTAATCTAGTTAGTCTCAGAACTGGTACTATAATAAATTTTTTGGAATATTTTTGTTAAAGTTGTAAACATTTATGAAAGTAGAGGAGATAGTATAATGTCTTGTTTCCATCAGTATCTTCAAGCATATTCTATTCATTTACTCAATATTGGTTTTATCAGTGCTTATTTCTACCCTCTGCTGTCTCCAGATTATTTTTAGGCAAATCCGAGGAATCATATCATTTGTAAACATTTTAGTATTTAGCTTGAAATGTTAGAGACAACATATCCACAGTAACATTAATTGATAATTCATTATTATCAGTTTTTGTTTTATTTTATACTGGACTTAGTTCAGTTCAGTCGCTCAGTCATGTCCAACTCTTTGTGACCTCATGAATCACAGCACGCCAGGCCTCCCTGTCCATCACCAACTCCCAGAGTCCACCCAGACCCATGTCCACTGAGTTGGTGATGCCATCCAACTATCTCATTCTCTGCTGTCCCCTTCTCCTCCTGCCCTCAATCTTTCCCAGCATCAGGGTCTTTTCCAATGAGTCAGCTCTTTGCATCCAATGGCCAAAGTATTGGAGTTTCAGCTTCAACATCAGTCCTTCCAATGAACACCCAGGGCTGAACTCTTTTAGGATGGACTGGTTGGATCTCCTTGCAGTCCAAGGCACTCTCAAGAGTCTTCTCCAACACCACAGTTCAAAAGCATCAATTCTTCAGTGCTCAGCTTTCTTCACAGTCCAACTCTTACATCCATTCATGACCACTAGAAAAACCATAGCCTTGACTAGATGGACCTTTGTGGACAAAGTAATGTCTCTGTATTTTAATATGTTATCTAGGTTGGTCATAAGTTTCCTTCTAAGGAGTAAGTGTCTTTTAATTTCATGGCTGCAATCACCATCTGCAGTGATTTTGGAGCCCAGAAAAATAAAGTGAGCCACTGTTTCCACTGTTTCCCCATCTATTCCCCATGAAGTGATAGGACCAGATGCCATGATCTTAGTTTTCTGAATATTGAGCTTTAAGCCAACTTTTTCACTCTCCTCTTTCACTTTCATCAAGAGGCTCTTTAGTTTCTCTTCACTTTCTGCCATAAGGGTGGTGCCATCTA
>NW_011495085.1:2737220-2749894 GCF_000754665.1 Bison bison bison
ACTTTCATCAAGAGGCTCTTTAGTTTCTCTTCACTTTCTGCCATAAGGGTGGTGCCATCTACATATCTGAGGTTATTGATATTTCTCCCAGCAATCTTGATTCCAGCTTGTGCTTCTTCCAGTCCAGCGTTTCTCATGATGTACTCTGCATATAAATTAAATAAGCAGGCTGACAATATATTGGATTACAGTTGATTATAAATATGTTAGTTTCAGATGTACAGCAAAATGATTCACTTATACATACACATGTATATATTCTTTTCAAATTTTTCCCATTTAAATTATTACTGAATATGCACAGAGTCCCTTATGCTATACAGTGGATCCTTGTTGGTTATCTATTTTATATAAAGTAGTGTATATGTCAATCCAAAGCTCCCAGTTTACTCTACCCCACTTTTCCCCTTCAGTAATCATAAATTTATTTCCTAAGTCTGTGAGTCTGTTTCTATTTTGTAAATAAATTCATTTGTATCCAGCTTTTTAGATTCCACACATAAGCAATATCATATGTTTGTCTTTCTCTGTCTGACCTTATTATCATTTAATATCCAGTCAGTGTTCACATTTCCTTGTCTTATACTTTTTTTTTTACATTTCACTTGTTTAGATTGGAATTCAAATATGGTCCATATGTTATGGTTGGTTTTATCTCTTAAGTATCTTTTAATCTACAAATTCTTCCTCTCTGCCTCCCTGACCTCTAATCTCCCTTTATTTTTTCAGTTGTTATTCATGAAACGAAGTCATTTGTCCTGCTTTTCCAAGTATGAAATTTGCTGGTTGCCTAAAATACAATTTTCTAACATAAAATTTGCTATTTAGATCTAGTTAAAAAAAAAAAAAAAACTTGGGGTGGAAGATACATGTATATTGAAAAATGTTTCCATAATGCCTGCTGTTTTAAAGTTTGAAAAGTTGTGCTATCATATTTGCTTCTATTTGAAATTCAAAAATGACATCTCAAAAAATTTTTACCGCAGGATTCTGTAAATGATCTTATTAATTTTCTAAAGTGTTTGTTTCTCTTTCCTCTTTGGTATTTGGATTAAAACCAACTTTTAATTAATGCAGAAAAAATACAAATCAGAACTGTGACAGGAACTTTCATAATGCTTAAGTGTTTCTTTACTGATTAGGGCAAATCCAAAGTAGTGATATTAATTTTTATAATTACTCAGTTTTTATTAATCATTTAGAATAGGAAACAAATGGACATGAAAATCCTGTTTTCTAAGGATTTATGTAATAAAATTCTCCATAATGCTTATCAGTGATATTTCTGGGTACAGGAGTACCATTATTGCCCTTTCTGGTTTATTCTCCATAGGCTTCTGAGGATATTCCTAGAGATATGTAACGGTAAATTGAAGTCGGCTCATGAATTTTCACCTTATTACATAAAAACAAAGGGATTAAAATATATGCTACAAGAAGGTAGAATATGAACTTTTTATCATACATAAAATTAGCTAATCCATCTAAATTGTAATAATAGCTGAACAGTTAGTTGGTGGTGGTACATTGAAAATTTCTTTAAAAACAAAATTGTTGTGATTCAGTTGTTAAGTTGTGTCTGACTCTTTGCAATCCCATGGACTGCAGTACACCAGGATTCCCTGTCCTTCACTATCTCCTGGAGTTTGCTGAAACTCTTGTGCATTGAATCAGTGATGCCATCCAACCATCTCATCCTCTATTGCCCCCTTCTCCTCTTGCCCTCAATCTTTCCTAGCATCAGGGTCTTTTCCAATAAGTCGGCTCCTTGTACCAGATGGTCAAAGTTTTGGAACTTCAGTGTCAGCATCAGTCCTTCCAATGAATATTCAGGGTTGATTTCCTTTAGAATTGACTGGTGTGATCTCCTTGTAGTCCAAGGGACTCTCAAGAGTCTTCTCCAGCACTGGAGTTCGAAAGCATAAAAGTTACCTCCCTCATTAGAGGTTTCTGTTCTCTTTGCTCTGTTGCTGACCTGACTTTGCTCTGAGCACTTTAATTTCTGCAGTTGTGAAAGCTCTGGCATCTTACACAGCTGCCAGAGAGCTGTGGAGGAGCCTACATGTGATTCTTTGCACTTAAAATACTTAGGATTGGGAAGGCTGACTGAAGGGGAACTGAGGACTCTCTTAACCATACACTATTTTATGTTTTTCTTTCAATTTAAAGCTATTTCAAAAGAGAAAATATGTGAGAAACTTGCATTTTATTAATTTCACTATATTACTGAAATTTCATTAAGATAGGAAATATTGTATTCACCTGTGCTTTCTTCAGCCTACCCCAACAGAAAAACATTTTAAGTCTTTGTTGAATTTTTTTATGATATTGCTTCTGTTTCCTGTTTTAGTTTTGTGGCCCTGAGGCATGTCAGATCTTAGCTTTCTGACCAGGGATTGAAGTCAGAGCCCTTGGATTGGAAGGTAAAGTCTTAAACACTATCAGGGAAGTCCCCCAATTTAAAATTTAAGAAATAAAATCAGGAAGGAGGGATAGTTTAAAGGCTTCTGTTTGATGTTTTAATGGAACAAAAATGATTGTTTTGCCTATTTCAGGGGTAATACTATATACTAAATGTTTTCTTCTCAAAAGGGGTGTCTGTTTAATGGCCACCTTATACTTTTTCAAAAATAAAATTATAGAATCCAAAAAATTCAGTTATTATAAGTCATTTCATTTATGAAAAGGATAAAAATTACTAATCGAATTCTCTGATTCCAACAATTGTTGTATTGTGACAGTGGAACCAACTAGAACACTTAGAGTTGAATTCTTAGTAGCTTAGGGTTCTAGATGGATTTATACTCAAGTGTAAAAATTTGAACTATTACTGTAATAATTTTGAACGACTTTTTGGAAATTATTATCAAACCCTTTCCTGATGACTTTGCATCTTGAATGTTATACTGTCCCTAGTTTTAAACTTCTCAATTTCATTTTCCATAAGACTTCCAGGGACATTTTACTAAATATAAAAATTTTTATATCACTCCTTCAGTGATTTTCTTCAGCCTTGAGGATAAAGCCCCAGCTGCACTCTGTGACAGGTGATGCCCTTGTGCCCTGCCTTTGTGGGCCCCTCCACCTGTAGGTGAAGGCCCCTCCATCCCCTCAGCCCTGGCTTCTTGTTACCCAGCCCCAGTCTTCTTTACTCACTTTTTCTGTCACACACAGTGTGGACACTGCTTTGAATGCCTTCTTCTACTCCTGGCCTTGGTTAAAGCTTAATCATCTTTTAAATATGGAAGATTTAAACAGGTAGCCCTCCTCCTCTTCCCGCTTCCTTCAGGATACCACAGACCCTGACGCCCTCTATCACGTCTCCTGTGATGCTGTATTGTAATAATGAACTATGTGTTTGTCAACCTTTAAGATGGTAAATATTATGGATATAGACCACTTGTCGTCATTTCAGCATCTATCATGGTATTCTTACACATAAGAATCTATCAATAAATAGTGGTGGTTTTTGAATGAATAATTAACATTGTAATTATTGGAATTTACTGAAGAACATAAGGTTATATTATATCAAATCTGTGTTTTTTTCAACTGTTGAGTTTTCATGATACAGTCAGTCATTCTGTACATTCCTTCTCTGATTGAAAGAAAGTGAAAGTGAAAGTTGCTTAGTTGTGTCTGACTCTTTGTGACCTCATGGACTCTATAGTCCGTGGAATTCTCCAGGCCAGAATACTGGAGTGGGTAGCCTTTCCCTTTTCCAAGGGATTTTCCCAACCCAGGAATCAAACCCAGGTTTCCCACATTGCAGGTGGATTCTTTACCAGCTAGCCACAAGGGAAACCCAAGAACACTGGAGTGGATATGCTATCCCTTCTCCAGGGACTCTTCCCGACCCAGGAATTGAACCAGTGTCTCCTGAATTGCAGGAGGATTCTTTACCAGCTGAGCTATTAGGGAAGCCCTTCTCTGATTGCCACTGCTTGATCCTCCAGTGTATCTGTCTATGGTAGCTACATTTTTTTTTAATTTGATAATTTTCATATATATTTTGTTTTCTTCTCAAGAAAGAATGTGAGAATTCTATTTGTGGCTAGAACTATTTACTTCTAAGTGCATTAATTAATTATATTCAAGAGCTGCTTAATTAAATGCTATGACAAATTTTATAGTACTGCTGGTTAAATATATGTTGCTTGAATTCTTGATTATTTCTATCTAATCAACCATTGTTTTTATATTATTCAATAATAGCTTCTATTACTTTTCTAGAACATGCAAATTGCTGTCATATGCTATAAGCATGAGCTTACTAAAATAAGTTTAACCAGGTCTATTTCAATGTTAAAAGCAAAGCAGATAAAGAAGTTGTGGTTCATATACGCAATGGAATATTACTCAGCCATAAAAGGAATGCATTTGAGTCAGTTCTAATGAGGTGGATGAACCTAGAGCCTGTTATGCAGAGTGAAGTAAGTCAGAAAGAGAAAGATAAATATCATATTCTAACGCATATATACGGAATCTAGAAAAACGGCACAGAAGAAATTATTTACAGGGAAGCAGTGGAGAAACAGACATACAGAATAGAGTTATGGACATGGGGAGAAGGGAGGAGAGGGTGAGATGTATGGAAAGAGTAACATGGAAACTTACATTACCATATGTAAAATAGATAGCCAACGGAAATTTATTCAGGAAACTCAAACAGGGGCTCTGTATCAACCTAGAGGGATGGGATGGGGAGAGAGATGAGAGGGAGGTTCAAAAGGGAGGGGATTATATGAATACCTGTGGCTGATTCATGTGGAGGTTTGACAGAAAACAACAAAATTCTGTAAAGCAATTATCCTTCAATTAAAAAATAATTAAGAAAAATAAAAAGTTAAAGACAATTTATTTGTAAAGTGGAAAAAACAAAAATAACAACAAAGCAAACCCAACACAAACTAACTTAAAATTCACACGGGTGCGTAAAAAAATAGCACCAACCTGTAATTCTGTTTGTAGAAAGATGGGTACATCATATTATGTTATCACAAATGTTTAGAAATTTTTTACAATGAGAGTTGGAATGATTCTTATTTTTAGAGTTCATAGCAGCCAGTTTTCTCAGTAAAACCATAGGAGGGTTGACTTTTTTCCTCCTAGCTTATAGTTGAGAAGAAAATGAGTGTGCAGTAAACTAAACAGATATTAAATTGACCTCTCAGTTTTGGCCATTTTTAGGGGTAACACTGCCTCTTCTCATTAACTCTGTTTTAAAGGCAGTGATCATTTAACTCTCCTCTCTCCAATAGCCTGTTTTTTTTTTTAAATTAAAATATCATGTTGTATGCTTAGTCACACAATAGAGTTAGGTGTCACTTTCCTGGGGTTGGGGGTCTCCTTTCCTTGCTGGGACTATGAAATTAAATTAAATTGATCTTATCAAACAGTTAAATATTCTCAGCAATGTGACCTGGATTGACAAACTGAAATGCAAGCTGGGCATTTTGACGTGAGCAGGAGTGTGGGGAGAGTGTCCTCTAAACTTGTTTCGCTCAACCTTGAAGGCAGGTTAAGTGTTCATTCCCTGCCTCAAATAAAGTGCACCCAATGTACGCAGTGTTCCTGAAAGCTTCCTAATGAACTGAAAAACAAACAGTTTGAGGTGGGAAGCAATATATTTCATCAGCCCCCTGCACAGCGGTGATTTACCTCAGCTTGTCATACCTACTTGATTCTGATTAGAAAAAGGCTAAGGAGCTATTTTAACCTTTCTTGATAAAGAAATTCCACTTGTATTTAATAAAATCTCAGACCTCTCATCATGTGGATTTTATACATTCACTGTTAACGTGAGGCTAGATGGGTATATGAGATGGTTAAATCGAGGAATGTATTTCAGAGGTCACGGCTGGATAGAGAATTCATCATTTTAAAATGACCCAAATGACAAAGATGACAGGATTTGATGTGATGACCTGGCTAAGGAGGCTTTCAAAGCTTGTGATTTAAATGTTAGTCGCTCAGTCATGTCCAACTCTTTGCGACCCCATGGATGGTAGCCCACCCGGCTCCTCTCTCCATGGAATTCTCCAGGCAAGAATATTGCCGTTGTCTTCTCCAGGGCATCTTTCTGATTCAGGGATCCAACCTGGGTCTCCTACACTGCAGGCAGATTCTTTACATTCTAGCCACCAGGGATACCTTGATTAAAGCCAAGTCCTCCTCCAATAGTTCCATTCTTTTTTGATATTTCTTGTAGTTGGGTTAATAAAAGCCACAATGGTGACTGATGTTTCAAGAAAGAAAAACAATATCTTAGGGGAAAAACAGAGGCAATGCAAAATGAATTAAGTTTATTGTGCTACAGAAGACAGATGAAGGGTAGCAAGACAAAAAGGTAAAGATGGTCCCCAGGCTCTCCTTGCATCACTGTTCCCACTGCAGGTCTGAATGGGAGAGGGTCAGCTTGAAGCTTGTTGATATACTGTAGGCTGCCTGTTAACAAGCTAGCCTCCTACCTTCTGAAGGCATCTACTAGGAACAGCAAGACTTTGAGAAATGATCTACATAATTTTAATCAAAAGGATATTCTGCTTGACTAGTAATAAACCCCGATGATTTTGTATGATTTAGTATGATGGTTTATGTTTTATAAAGCAAGTTCAGCATGTGATCTCGTGCATGTTTACAAGGACTTTGGAAGACACCCTCATCTTTTAAGGATGAGGTTCACAGAGATTAAGTTGAATAACTAGAACATGAAATTGGATTTTCAGATTTCAGATTTAGAGCTATTCTACCATTTTGATGTCTGTATTTCTTACCTGAAGGTCTTAGTGAAAATCATCTTGACAGAGAGCATCTAACGGTGACTAGGCATTAATATTTACTATTATATCTATGACTGGTTCTTGGAAATACAGAGTGTGGCTTTCCTCTTGCTGCAGTAGGCATTTCAAACTTTGCATTGTAGAATGTAATATAAAGATATAATATGACTTTGGTTCTCTATAACATATTTTAATATGATATACAGATATCTTCTCAGAGAAGGCAATGGCACCCCACTCCAGTACTCTTCCCTGGAAAATCCCATGGACGGAGGAGCCTGATGGGCTGCAGTCCATGGGGTCGCTGAGGGTTGGACACGACTACATGACTTCACTTTCACTTTTCACTTTCATGCATTGGAGAAGGAAATGGCAACCCACTCCAGTCATCTTGCCTGGAGAATCCCAGGGACGGGGGAGCCTGGTGGGCTGCTGTCTATGGGGTCGCACAGAGTCGGACATGACTAAAGGGACTTAGCAACAGCAACAGGTATCTTCTATAATGCTACTGTCTAATTTCATGTTAGGATTTTTATGTGTGTGTGTGATTCAGTAATTCATTGTCCTTTGGAATATTCTGATTATGAATATGTTGGTTTCTGATTACAGAATTTTGGGTTGTTGTGTTTGCTGTGTGTGCTCAGTTGTGTCCAACTCTTTGCAACCCCGTGGACTGTAGCCTGCCAGGCTCTTCTGACTGCGGGATTCTCCAGGCAATAATACTGGAGTGGGTGGCCATTTCCTCCTCTAGGAGGTCTTCCTGACCCAGGGATCGAATCTGCATCTCCTGTGTCTCCGGCATGGAAAGCCGGTTGTTTTTATCACTGAGCCACCTGGGAAGCCTTGGGATGTTGAGGGCCCTGCTAAAGAAAGGCTCTTAATGGTCATATATTTTTATCTGAAGAAGACAAAATATTTTTTCATTGGAATATTATTATTTTTTTGGAATTTAAATATGCTTTTATTTGCTAATATTTCTGTGGATCAGAAAATTGGGCTGATTTTTAAAAAAAATTTCATTGGAGTATAGTTACTTTACCATGTTATGTTAGTTTCTGCTGCACAGCAAAATGAATCAGCTATATGTATACATATCTCTCTTCTTTTTTGAATTTTCTCCCTATTTAGGTCACCACAGAGCATTGAGTAGAGTTCCCTGTGCTATGCAGTAGATTATTATTTATCCATTTTATACATAGTAGCAATAATATATATATGTCAGTCCCAAACTCCCAATTCATCTTAATCCCCTTTCCTCCTTGGTTTCCACATGGTTGTTCTCTGTCTGTGTCTCTGTTTCTGCTTTGCAAATAGGTTAGTCTATACCAATTTTGTAGATTCCATATATATGCATTCATATACAATACTTGTTTTGCTTTTTCTGACTTAACTTCACTCTGTATAACAGTCTCTGGGTCCATCCACATCTCTGCAAATGGCGTGATTTTGTTTTTTTTTTTTATGGCTAAATAACATTCCATTGTATATATGTACCACATCTTCTTTATCTGTTCCTCCGTTGATAGATATCTTGGTTGCTTCCATGTCCTGGCTATTGTAAATTGTGCTACAGTGAACACTGAGGTGCAGGTATCTTTTGAAATTATGATTTTCTCCATGTATATGCACAGGATTGGGATTTCTGGGTGATATTATTATTATAGTCAATGTTTGTTTATTGAAATACACACATACAGACACACACATATATAAATGTACATATACATCCTGATATTCAAGATGGCTGTGAGGAATTCTACATTATTTTTAAGTAACATATAACATGTATATGGAACACTTTTATAACCCACCCCTTACACATAACCTCTGTTTCATTCTCAGGAGTTTATTCAATTTTATTAATCTTTAGGCAGAATATTTAATATTTTGAAGGTATATATTTTCCATAAAGTAGTAAAATCTATAATGTCAATAACATTTCTAGATAGATTTTTTTTGAAACTTAGAAACATGAAAGTAAATTTCAACTGAAATTTATATGTAAAAATAACAGGAACTTTTTGAAAAAGTAGAGTAACACAGGAAAAGAATGGTTTTAAAACTATTAGGACATTGACACTAGCAGAGATAGTGGAACAAGATAGGGTTCAGAAAAGGCCCTTATGAATATTCATGAGTATGTAAGTGGCATTTCAATTCAGTAGAGAGATGGTTCACTCAGTAACTAGTATTGGGAGAACAGTGGTTCATGTGGAAAAATGAAGATGAATCTCAATCCTTGCGGCAAGTGGGACTTTTGCTTTTCACTTGTACTATCTCATCCTACTTCACATTTGTACTCTGTTCATGTTTTATTTTTATAAAAATTATTTAAAAATTAATGATCTCATAATTTGACTGTCGTGTGAATACCAGTTTATGCTGCTGTTACCATAAAACGAGTGATTTGTTATTCTAATGTTGCATATTTTACTCTATGTAAACATTGAATATACATTTTAAAATGTGGACTTTTAAGTTGATAACAACAACAGAATGCCTTGCTTAGATAATGAACTGTTATGCAAGTACTTTTAATAAGAAGTTTTAGTTCCCTAATTTTCTTATGATGCTTCTTGTTGATGGCTTTTGATTCTGCTTTAAGTCTCTGACTTTATAAAACTCAACTTTCTCTAACGCTGCAGTGCCTGTGACCTTCCTTGTAGGCAGTGATATTTCTGTTCACCGTTTAGTCTGTGGGTTCCTTTTCTGAGCTGAACTTTGTACAGCTGTGACTCAGTTGTCAGCATGGCACAGCTTCTGTTACTGGGAAGGAAGGGTCAAAGAAGATCCTCCCTCATGGGCCTCAGTTCTTGGTGAGGACACAAAGAAGAATCTGAGGTCTCACCCATGGTAGAAACACATTTATTAAAGAAAGAACAGAAAGAACACCTCAAGGGAGAGGTGGGCCAGGCCAAGAGAGGCACTGGGGCTGGAATGATGAGGTGTGGGTTTTTCAAAACAGGGGTTTTGTGGGCATGGATAACAGTTTTGATTGACAGTTGCAAGTTACATAACAACAGGCTCTATTGGACATGTCTTTCCCACAATTCTGTCTGTTAAAATCAGATATTTGTACTTATAGAACATTTATGAACTCTTAATGGGCTCTTGGCTGCTTAAGGTCACTTGAGGACAAAGCTCTGCCTCAAGGGCAGTGTCTAGGAGCTGGAGAAGCCCCTGTGGTTAGTCTGTGGCTACTGTGTGCCTAGGGTGCATGCCTGGAGCTGAAAAAGTCTCTGTGGTTATCTTGTAGCTTATCCAGGAGCTCTCCCGGTGTCTGGGGTAGGATTTAAAGATAAGCTTGCATCCTTTTTGGCTAGTCCACCCATCTTTGCTCATGCTTTACTTCCTCCCTGATGCTTTGACTTCACTAAAATCTAGATGCCAATAGTAGCACATTAGAAACAAGATGTCTTCATCTAATAATAATTCGAGATGAACTTGCATCCTTGAGATTGTTATACTACCTCAGAACACAAGAATCCTAAATGGAGGGTAGCATTTCCTAGAAATGAAATATTCTCTGCCTCTGTTTTCTGGTGATATAGCCAAAGGGGTGCTTTATAATACCTCTAATTTAGCCTATAGATAAATAGATAAAGTTTTCTGTGGAGTAGGATATATAAATATATGTGTGTATATGTGTGTGTCTCTGTGTGTTTATTGCTTAAAGGAGTGTTTTACATTATTAAAGATGGTTAATACACATTCATTATAAGAATATTTGAAATACCAAGTAGACTGGTAGCTGATAGTAAGATTCAGACAAGCACCCAATTTTCCGTAAGCTGACTTATATTGTTTTATTTAAGTCTTTAACTCTCATATTTACTCCTTCCTGATATTTTTTTCTTCTTTCACCTAACCTGCAACCTCATTGTACCTTTTCAGTTACATGATACAGAAACAAGAAGAGGTACATGCTGAAATCTTAACCTGCTTTCGTAAGACCTCTGGATAGTGTGAACTTTTGATGGAGAATAGTTAATAAAAGGCAAACATTTCAGATTGGATTGAGAATAAGGTCAAGTCTACTGCTTCAAATAGATGTCAGCTCCACATGGACTTACCTACCAGAGAAAAGAAAATCTACTTTCCAAATCCATATCACATACAGAGTTTACATATATATGGTGTGTGTGTGTGTGTGTGTGTATAAAATTAAGACTTTTTAAAGGTCAGTTTAAGGTTCAGAAAATTTTGTAACATGGCAAAGACTCCCCCTGGCCCCTCATGCATAGCTTCCCCCATTGTCAACATTCCCTGAAGTGTACATTTGTTACAATTGATGAACCTACATTGACACATCATAATCATCCATGGTCCATATTTTAGGGTTCAATTTTGTTGTTATACATTATATGGATTTTGACAAATATATAATAATGAGTATATACCTTTGGGGTTTCCCAGGTGACTCAGTGGTAAAAGAATCCACCAACCAATACAGGAGGTGTGGGTACCATCCTTGGATCAGTTATATCCCTTGGAGAAGGAAATGGCAACCCACTACAGTATGCTTGCTTGGAAAATACCATGAACAAGGAGCCTGGCTGGCTGCAGTCCATGAGGTTGCAGAAAAGAGTTGAACACAACTTAGCGTCTAAACAATAACATCTACTCTTATTGTATTATATATTTTCACTACCATAAAACTCCTCTGTGCTTTGTCTATTCATTCCCCTACTACTCCAGCCTGTACTTAGATGCAATCTCAAAAATGACGGAATGATCTCTGTTCATTTCCAAGGCAAACCATTCAATATTGCAGTAATCCAAGCCTATGCCCCAACCAGTAATGCTGAAGAAGCTGAAGATGAATGGTTCTATAAAGACTTACTTTTAGAACCTTTTAGAACTAACACCCAAAAAAGATGTCCTCTTCATTATAGGGGACTGGAATGCAGAAGTAGGAAGTCAAGAAACAACTGGAGTAACAGGCAAATTTGGCCTTGAAATATGGAATGAAGCAGGGCAAAGACTAATAGAGTTTTGCCAAGAGAACACACTGGTCATAGCAAGCACCGTCTTCCAACAACATAAGAGAAGACTCTACACATGGACATCACCAGCTGGTCAACACTGAAATCAGATTGATTATATTCTTTGCAGCCAAAGATGGAGAAGCTCTATACAGTCAGCAGAAACAAGACCGGGAGCTGACTGTGGCTCAGATGATGAACTCCTTATTGCCAAATTCAGACTTAAATTGAAGAAAGTGGGGAAAACCACTAGACCATTCAGGTATGACCTAAATCAAATCCTTTATAATTATACAGTGGAAATGAGAAATAGATTTAAGAGACTAGATCTCATAGACAGAGTGCCTGATGAACTACGGAATGAGGTTCGTGACACTGTACAGGAGACAGGGATCAAGACCATCCCCATGGAAAAGAAATGCAAAAAAGCAAAATGTTTGTCAGGGGAGGCCTTACAAATAGCTATGACAAGAAGAGAAGCAAAAAGCCAGGGAGAAAAGGAAAGATATAAGCATCTGAATGCAGAATTCCAAAGAATAGCAAGGAGAGATAAGAAAGCCTTCCTCAACTATCAATGCAAAGAAATAGAGGAAAACAACAGAATGGGAAAGACTAGAGTTCTCTTCAAGATAATTAGAGATACCAAGGGAACATTTCATGCAAAGATGGGCTTGATAAAGGACAAAAATGGTATGGACCTAACAGAAGCAGAAGACATTAAGAACAGTTGGCAAGAATACACAGAAGAACTGTACAAAAAAGATCTTCACGACCCATATAACCATGATGCTGTGACCACTCACCTAGAGCCAGACATCCTGGAATGTGAAGTCAAGTGGGCCTGAGAAAGCATCACTACGAACAAAGCTAGTGGAGGTGATGGAATTCTAGTTGAGCTATTCCAAAT
>NW_011495085.1:2749994-2751081 GCF_000754665.1 Bison bison bison
AGGTGCTGCACTCAATATGCCAGCAAATTTGGAAAACTCAGCAGTGGCCACAGGACTGGAAAAGGTCAGTTTTCATTCCAATCCCAAAGAAAGGCAATGCCAAAGAATGCTCAAACTACCGCACAATTGCACTCATCTCACATGCTAATAAAGTAACGCTCAAAATTCTCCAAGCCAGGCTTCAGCAATATGTGAACCGTGAACTTCCAGATGTTCAAGCTGGTTTTAGAAAGGGCAGAGAAAGCAGAGATCAAATTGCCAACATCTGCTGGATCATCGAAAAAGCAAGAGATTTCCAGAAAAACATCTATTTCTACTTTATTGACTATGCCAAAGCCTTTGACTGTGTGGATCACAAAAAACTGTGGAAAATTTTGAAAGAGATGGGAATAACAGAGCACCTGACCTGCCTCTTGAGAAACCTATATGCAGATCAGGAAGCAAGAGTTAGAACTGGGCATGGAACAAAAGACTGGTTCCAAATAGGAAAAGGAGTACGTGAAGGCTGTATATTGTCACCCTGCTTATTTAACTTCTATGCAGAGTACATAATGAGAAATGCTGGGCTGGAAGAAGCACAAGCTGGAATCAAGATTGCTGGGAGAAATATCAATAATCTCAGATATGCAGATGACACCACCCTTATGGCAGAAAGTGAAGAGGAGCTAAAGAGCCTCTTGATGAAAGTGAAAGAGGAGAGTTAAAAAGTTGGCTTAAAGCTCAACATTCAGAAAGCTAAGATCATGGCATCTGGTCCCATCACTTCATGGGAAATAGATGGGGAAACAGTGGAAACAATGTCAGACTTTATTTTTGGGGGCTCCAAAATCACTGCAGATGGTGATTGCAGCCATGAAATTAAAAGATGCTAAACTATCAGCAAGGTGAAAAGACAGCCTTCAGAATGGGAGAAAATAATAGCAAATGAAGCAACTGACAAACAACTAATCTCAAAAATATACAAGCAACTCCTACAGCTCAATTCCAGAAAAATAAATGACCCAATCAAAAAATGGGCCAAAGAACTAAATAGACATTTCTCCAAAGAAGACATACAGATGGCTAACAAACACATGAAAAGATGCTC
>NW_011495085.1:2751181-2761520 GCF_000754665.1 Bison bison bison
CAGATGGCTAACAAACACATGAAAAGATGCTCAACATCACTCATTATCAGAGAAATGCAAATCAAGACCACTATGAGGTACCATTTTACACCAGTCAGAATGGCTGCGATCCAAAAGTCTACAAATAATAAATGTTGGAGAGGGTGTGGAGGAAAGGGAACCCTCTTACACTGTTGGTGGGAATGCAAACTAGTACAGCCACTATGGAGAACAGTGTGGAGATTCCTTAAAAAACTGGAAATAGAACTGCCTTATGATTCAGCAATCCCACTGCTGGGCATACACACTGAGGAAACCAGAAGGGAAAGAGACACGTGTACCCCAATGTTCATCGCAGCACTGTTTATAATAGCCAGGACATGGAAGCAACCTAGATGTCCATCAGCAGATGAATGGATAAGAAAGCAGTGGTACATATACACAATGGAGTATTACTCAGCCATTAAAAAGAATACATTTGAATCAGTTCTAATGAGGTGGATGAAACTAGAGCCTATTATACAGAGTGAAGTAAGCCAGAAGGAAAAACACCAATACAGTATACTAATGCATATATATGGAATTTAGAAAGATGATAACAATAACCCTGTGTACGAGACAGCAAAAGTGACGCTGATGTATGGAACAGTCTTATGGACTCTGTGGGAGAGGGAGAGGGTGGGAAGATTTGGGAGAATGGCACTGAAACATGTAAAATATCATGTATGAAACGAGATGCCAGTCCAGGTTCAATGCATGATACTGGATGCTTGGGGCTAGTGCACTGGGACGACCCAGAGGGATGGTATGGGGAGGGAGGAGGGTTCAGGATGGGGAGCACATGTAAACCTGTGATGGATTCATTTTGATATTTGGCAAAACTAATACAATTATGTAAAGTTTAAAAATAAAATTTTAAAAAAATTCAAAAAAAAAACCTTAATAAATGAAAATTAGTGGTACGAGCTCTTGTTGCTCTCTTGAGATAACAACTGATAAAAATAAAAATAAAAAAATAAAAGATGCTTACTCCTTGGAAGGAAAGTTATGACCAACCTAGATAACATATTCAAAAGCAGAGACATTACTTTGCCAACAAAGGTATGTCTAGCTAAGGCTATGGTTTTTCCAATGGTCATGTATGGATGTGAGAGTTGACTATAAAGAAAGCTCAGCACTGAAGAACTGATGCTTTTGAACTGTGGTGTTGGAGAAGACTCTTGAGAGTCCCTTGGACTGCAAGGAGATCCAACCAGTCCATTCTAAAGGAGATCAGTCCTGGGTGTTCATTGGAAGGACTGATGCTGAAGCTGAAACTCCAATACTTTGGCCACCTCATGTGAAGGGTTGACTCTTTGGAAAAGACTCTGATGCTGGGAGGGACTGGGAGCAGGAGGAGAAGCGGATGACAGAGGATGAGATGGCTGTATGGCATCACTGACTTGATGGACATGAGTTTGAGTGAACCCCGGGAGATGGTGTTGGACAGGGAGGCCTGGCGTGTTGCCATTCATGTAGTCTCAGAGTCAGACATGACTGAGCGACTGAACTCACTGACTGACTGACTGACTGACTACTCCAGCCTATGACAACCACTGATCTTTTTACTGTCTCCATAGTTTTGCCTTTTCTAGAATGTCACATAGTTGAAATATAATATGTAACCTTTTCAGATTGGCTCCTTCACCTAATATTATGCATTTAAACTTCCTTTCTGTCTTTTCATGGCTTGATAGCTCATTTCTGTTTAGTGCTGAATAATGCAGGCATACCTTAGTGTGAGTTTAGTTCCAGACCACTGCAAGATAGCGAATATTGCAGTAAATGAGTCCCATGATTTTTTTGGTTTCCTAAAGCAAATAAAAGTTACATTTACATTATACCATAGTCTATGAAGTATACAATATCATTGTGTCTCCAAAAGTTATGTTTATTAATTAAAAACTCTTTCTTGCTAATAAATGCTAGCATCTGAGCCTTCAGCAAGCCATAATCTTTTCACTGAACGGAATAATTCATAATCTTTTCATGTTTCTGCTGACTGATCAGGATGCTATTTGCTGAAGGTTGGGGTGGCTGTGCCAATCTTAATATAAGACAACAGTAAAACTTCCTGGACTGATTTACTTTTCCTTTCACAAACAGCTTCTCTGAAGCATACAGTCTGTTTGATAGTGGTTTACTCACAGTAGACCTCCTTTCAAAATTGGAGTAAATGCTCTCAAACCTGTCATGAAACCTAACCAAACCTGGGTCTGCTTACCCAATGCACAGCAAAGCCAATCTATAGACATCACTTTGTTCATTCATAAGAAGTAACTCCTCATTCATTAAAGTGTTATCATGAGATTGCAGCAATTTAGTCACATCTTCAGGCACCACTTCTGCTTCTGTTGCTATTTTCACTACTTTTGCAGTTATTTCCTCCCCTGAAATTTTGATCCCCTCAAAGTCCTCTAAGAGGTTTGAAATAAGCCATTTCCAAATTCCTATTAATGTTGATCTTTTGGTCTCTTCCCGTGAATTATGGATGCTCTTGATGGAAGCTAGAATGGTGAAACCTTTCCTGAAGGTTTTTGATTTACTTTGCCTGGATATATGAGAGGAATCACTATCTCTGGCAAGTAAAGTTTTACTAAATGTATTTCTTAAATAATAAGACTCACAAGTCACAATTGATCCAGATCCATGGGCTGGAGAATGGATATTGTGTTAGTAGGCATGCAAATAACATTAATCTCATTGTACATCTCCATCAGAGCTCTTGGGTGACCAGATATATTGTCAATGAACAGTAATAGTTTTGAAAGTAATCTTTTTTTTTTTTTTTTGGTCTGAACAGTGGGCCTCAACAGTGGGCTTAAAATAGTCAGTAAACCATGTTGTAAATGGATGTGTTGTCATATAGGTTTTCTTGTTCTATTTCTAGAACACAGGCAGATTAGATTTAGGATAATTCTTAAGGATCCTAGGATTTTCAGAATGGTAAATTAGCACTGACTTCAACTTAAAGTCACCAGCTGCATTAGCCTCTAACAACAGAGTCAGTCTGTTCTTTGAATCTTTGAAGGTAGACACTGACTTCTCCTTTCTATCTATGAAAGTACTCCATGGCATCTTCTTCCAATATAAAGCTGTCTCATCTACAACTGAAAATCTGTTTTCTAGTGTGCCGTGCTCAAGTAGCTTAGTTGTGTCCGACTCTGTGACCCCATGGACTATTGCCTACCAGGCTCCTCTATCCATGGAATTTTCCACGCAAGAATACTGGAGTAGGGTGCCATTTCCTTCTCTAGGGGATCTTCCCGACCCAAGGGGTGAACCTGCATCTCCTGCTTGGGAGGCAGATTCTTTACCACTGAGCCACCTGAGAAACCCATTGTCTAGTGTAGCCACCTTCATTAAGTATCTTAACCAAATCTTCTGGTTAACTTGCTGTAGCTTCTACACAAGTACTTACTGTCTCACCTTGCACTTGTGTGTTATGGAGATGGCCTCCTTCCTTAAACCTCATGAACAAGTCTCTGTTAACTCCAGATTTCTGCCGCTTTCTCACCTCTCTCAGCCTTCACAGAATTGAAGAGAGTTAGGGCCTTGTTCTGGATTGAGCTTTGTCTTGGAGCAATGTTGTGGCTGATTTAATCTTCTAGCCAGACCACATAAATTGTCTCCATATCAGCAATATGTCTGATATGGAGAAAATTAGTTATTAATAGATGAGTTAGACCAACTAAGTCTTAGATGGAGAATATTCAACTTCTAGCTTGAAGAGAAGTAATTCAAACCTTGGTAGCCTAGAAGCAAAGCAGACTGAAGGATTTGATTTTCCTTTCTTCTCTTTTGACCTGAATTTCAAACCTTGATGTGACTATTTCAGTGTGAGAAAACATCAATTAATCATATGGTAAGTGGATGAAAATCAAGAAACGTGCCCATGAGCTGAGGGCAGCACCTGTGCCAGATGTGTTTCTTGGATCAGCTTGGGTTGTTTAACAAAGTACCATAGACAAGGTGGCATATAAGTAACAGAAATTTATTTATTGCAGTTCTGGAGGTGAGGAGTCTGAGATCAGGGTGCCTACATGATTTTGGATTTTGGTGAGCACTGAAGAGTTGATGCTTTTGAACTGTGGTGCTGGAGAGGGCTCGAGATTCCCTTGGTCTACAAGGAGATCCAACCAGTCTATCCTAAAGGAAATCAGTCCTGAATATTCATTGGAAGGACTGATGCTGAAACTCCAACATTTGGCTACCTGATGCAAAGAACTGACTCATTTGAAAAGACCCTGATGCTGGGAAAGATTGAAGGTGGAAGGAGGAGGGGACGACAGAGGATGAGATGGCTGGATGGCATCACCAACACAATGGACATGGGTTTGAGTAAACTCTGAGAGTTGGTGATGGACAGGGAGGCCTGGCGTGCTGCAGTCCATGGGGTCACAAAGAGTTGGACATGACTGAGAGACTGAACTGAATTGAACTGAGCTGAGAGCCCTCAGTCAGCAGGCTGCTGACTTCTCCTTGTATGCTCACCTGGTGGAAAGAGTGAACTAGCTTTCCTCTTATGAAAGTGCCAACTCCATTTACTAGGGCTCTACCCTCATGGTCTAGTCACTTCCCAAAGTCCTCACCTCCAAATATAATCACAGTGGGGTTTAGATACCTAATTATGAATTTGAGGGAATAAAACATTCAGCCATTAACAGGGATGATGGGAAGGGGGTGGTTCTCAAGCCAGTTGCATCCAGGATTTAGGGCACATCTTTATGTGGGGGAGAAAAAGCAAGCATCTGAAGAGAGAAAGTTCCAGCTGAGAGTGATATGACTAATAATTCCATGTTGAAAAGCCTGTTGAATCACAGCAGCACTTTTTCTCCCTGGGGATAGAGGGTTGCGTGGTGGACAGAGAGTGGATGGAGAAGAGCCATGAGCTTTCCTTTGAACTGTGGTCCTCATTCATTTCTTATTTTTTTTCTATCCCTACACACAAGAGCATTATTATACTAGACCACCATTAAACAATGGACCTCAGTGGCAGGGAAGGATATAAATCACTGTCTCGGAAGTGAATTGGTCTATAAGGGAGGGACAGGTATGTTGTCGGAAGAAACCCCTTCCTATTCAGGGGTTCTGGTGCACTGTGCTCCCTTCTGATTCAATAGGAATCTTGCCTTCAGATTTCATTCACAGGAAAACGTAGTGTAGGGAGAGGGGATCAATGTGAAAGACATAAAATATAATCTCTATAGGTACATTCTGGCTTATGTAAGACACTGAAATGAAGAGGAATATATGAAAAAAATAAGTGATAACATGTCATGTTGTTCGGTCACTAAGTCATGTCCAATTCTTTGTGGCCTCGGACTGCAGCAAGCCAGGCTTCCCTGTCCTTCACCATCTCTCAGAGTTTGCTCAAACTCATGTCCATTGAGTCAGTTGTCCATCTCACCCTCTGTTGTCCTCTTCTCCTGCCTTCAATCTTTCCCAGCATCAGGGTCTTTTCCAGTGAGTTGGATCTTTGCATCAGGTGATCAAAGCATTAGACCTTCAGATTCAGCATCAGTCCTTCCAAAGAGTATTCAGGGTTGATTCCCTTTAGGATTGACTGGTTTGATCTCCTTGCAGTCCAAGGGACTCTCAAGAGTCTTCTCCAGCACGACAGTTTGAAAACATAAATTCTTCAGTGCTAAGCGCTCTTTATGGTCCAACTTCCACATCTGTACATGACTACTGGAAAAATAATAGCTTTGACTAGGCAGAACTTTGTTGGCAAAGTGATATCTCTGCTTTTTAATATGCTATCTAGGTTTGCATAGCTTTTCTTCCAAGGAGCAAGTACCTTTCATTTTATGGCTGCGGTCACTCTCTGCAGTGATTTTGGAGCCCAAGAGAAATGAGATGGAGGTAAAATGTAACTAAAATGCAAAGACAAATATCCTTGACTATCTGTGGCCTAAAAAATGCAGTAGTCTTGCTAACAGTAGTGAACTGTGGAAGGTGTGTTGGCGTTTGTCAGTGATCAGCATATGGATCACCGAACATGTGTGATTTCTCTTGAGTGCAACATATGCATCAAGCAGGCTCTACAAGAAATTTGATGATTCTGTGAAGTCTGGATAAAGACTTTTAGATTTATTCTGTGGTACCATTGAAATATTTAAAATAGTCTCGTTTTTAAAATTTAAATTATTATTTTTTACCTATAAACTAGTTTTTTTTGTTTTATTTTTAAAATTAAGTGTAGTTAATTTATAATATTGTGTAAGTTTCAGGTGTGTGGGAAAGTGATTTAGTAATATGTATATATGTATATACATAGACATCCATATTGGCTTCCCAGGTGGCTCAAGAGATAAAGAATCCACCTGCCAATGCAGAAGATTCAGGTTTGATCCCTGGGTCAGGAAGATCCCCTGGAGGAGGAAATGGCACCCTACTCCAGTATACTTTGCTGGAAAATCCCATGGACAGAGGAGCCTGGTGGGCTATAGTTCATGAGGTCACAAAGAGTTGGACATGACTGAGCATACACACATACATATATATATTATTTTCCACATTCTTTTCCATCTAGGTTACTACAAGATATTGAATATAGTTCCCTGTTCTATGCAGATTGTCCTTGTTTTTATCTATTTTATATATAGTAGTGTGTATATGTTAACCCCAAACTACTAATTTACCCCTCCTCTTTGGTAACCATAAATTTGTTTTCAATATTTGCCTGTTTTGATTATCAAAATATTTTACAAAGACAGTTTCACCTTTTTTTTTTTCATTTTACATTTATTTTTTTAATTTTTTTAAAATTTTATTTTATTTTTAAACTTTACAATATTGTATTAGTTTTGCCCAACATCGAAATGAATCCACCTTTTTTTTTTTTTTTTAAATATAAACAGTTTCACCTTTTAAACTTAAGAAAGTACTTCTAAAAATCACACACACACATCTGCGGTTATAATTCAGGCAGTTCCTCAAAATAATTAAAAATAATTATCATATGCTTCAGCAATTCTAATCCTGGTTGTACACTCAAAAGACTTGAAAGTAGAGACTGAAATAGGTATTTGTACAGTTAATGTTCACAGCCATAAAGCGGAAATAATCTAAATCTCCATTGATGGATAAATGGATAAACAAAATGAGGTATGTATAAATAAATGTATCAATTCAGTTCAGTTCAGTTCGACCCCATGAATCGCAGCACGCCAAGCCTCCCTGTCAGTCACCAACTCCTGGAGTTCACTCAAACTCACGTCCATCGAGTCGGTGATGCCATCCAGCCGTCTCATCCTCTGTTGTCCCCTTCTCCTCCTGCCCCCAGTCCCTCCCAGCATCAGAGTCTTTTCCAATGAGTATATGTGTGTATATATGTGTATGCACATACTTACAAAAAAAATAATTCAGTGGTTTATACAAGTTCTTATTCTGCAATAAAGTGGTAATATGCAGATATTTTAGGACTGCCCCAGGGAATAGTGAGAAATACTGGGAGATTTCCTGTGCTCCTCTGGATTTACCCAGTGGTATGAAATTGAATCATTGTGAAGTATCAGACAATCTGTGGAATGATTTCCTCTTACTCTAAGATTCCTCACCAGAATATTCCACTCAATTCTTGGCTGATATTATTTCAGTGACTTTTGACAAGGTAAACAAAGCAGATTCCTTTCCATGTGTTTATGGACCAGAAAGGACAGATCTCTAGGCAAAACAGGATGATCTTGAACCTAGAGCTTTACATGTAGAAAAGTGCCAGTATTTAGAAACTAACACGACTTACTTTGGAGATTGCTCTTCAAGCCTAACTCATGTAAACTCTACGTAGTAACTAATTAACATTTACAATATAGAAAACTTCCATTCATGTAGCTTTTTATTTTGCCTGTTCATCAGTTCAGAGCACACTCTGGTATTCAGCAGTTTTATACCCTTAGGGTATAATAGTGAATAATCTTTACAAAATATCTCAAAGTCACTGAAAAATTATTAAGTTCTTTGTGTCATCAAAGAAGCATAATACCCTATTCAAAATGATTGTGTGAAATATGCTTACTACATTGAGTTTTTTATTTTGAAAATTGTAATTGTTATAAGGGACTTAAAAGGAGTTTTCTACTTCTCAATCATATCATATAATACAATTTACTGTGCTGAATTGATTTGCTATATTTATATATTTTTATAAGTTATGTCTTAGTCCAAGACTGATTTTCTTTTGTATATTACTAACAAAACAAGGACTTTCACTTTGAGGCAAGAAAATAGAGGCTAGTAAGGCCAGGATATGAAAAAAAGGTGAAACTGATAGTCTGAGTTGTGTACAACTCTTTGAGACCCCATGGAATGTAGCCCACCAGGCTGCTCTGTGCATGGAATTCTCCAGGCAAGAATACTGGAGTGGGTTGTCATTCTCTTCTCCCAGCTATCTTCTTGATCAAGGGATCTAATCCAAGTCTCCTGCATTGCAGGCAGATTCTTTACTAGAGTCCCCAGGGAAGCCATAGATCTTATAATAAAATGGAAAAAAAAATTATGGACCACTATAAGAGTTATGTTGCATAATTTTAAAAGTGTTTGTATATGCAGCTAAAAGGAATTTGAATATATCATATTCTATGGTGATTTTTTGTGTCCTATTGAATATCTCCATATAGACCTCCTTTAACCGTTCAGGAACAAATACTGTTTAATCGTATACCATTGACGTTGAAGAATATCAACAAACCTAGAAAAAGTAAATCTTGTTTAAGCACATTTGTAAGGGGACTATTAATAGGCCCCTCACCTAGTCCCTACTCCACTTACTAAAATCTGGTTACCATTAATCAGATATGGTTTATTTGTATCATGTGGAGGATTAAAAAAATGCTTCATAAAAATGCATCATACAAATAACTGAAGGACTTGAGCAGAATACATGAATTCACAATGTAGGATGATGAATACAGGCAGTTTCTCCTGCAGTTAAAGTAAACATAGTTATATGCAATACACACCAATCACATTCAGTGAAGTTTTGCTATTCTTTTGGGGCTTCCCTTGTGGCTCAGACAGTAAAGAATCTGCCTGCAATGTAGGAGACCTGGGTTTCACCTTTGGGTCAAGAGTATTCCCTGGAGAAGGGAATGGCAACCAACTCCAGTATTCTTGCCTGGAAAATCCCATGGACAGAGGAGTCTGGTGGGCTATATAGGGATTGCAAACAGTCAGACATGACTGAGTGACTTTCACTTTCACAGCCAACTGAGGTGAAGTCATGCTTTGGAAACAGGCAACTGTCCACTATCAGTTGCTCAGTTCACCAGCGATTATTTGGTTCTTGTCTTCTGCATAACAGAATTTGGCCTTTTCTCTGCTCCGTGTCATCTTCACCCCAACATCAGGCTGACTGAATGATTTTTGCTGGAACATTTCTGGGCTCAAAGCAGAGGGGAAAAATGGCAAACTGTGAGCTTTAAGGTTCAGCTCAGAGGTAACATACACGTCTCTGTGGTGTGTTTCACATTTCACATCTGGGTTCAACAGCGTGGAGGTGAGTACACTTCCCTAAAGAGGGAGTCCATGGTGAGGTGCAAATTCAAGAGAGGAGACACAAATATATGGGGCAATAATATACTCTCATGTAGGTTTGAATTTCTAGTTTATTCTCATTAAGGAGCTGATAGAAACCCTTGGGCTCAGTTCAGTTCAGTTCAGTCGCTCAGTCGTGTCCGACTCTTTGCGACCCCATGAATCGCAGCACACCATCATGCCATGGTGAGTTGTCCATCACCAACTCCCAGAGTCCACTCAGACTCATGTCCATCGAGTCAGTGATGCCATCCAGCCATCTCATCCTCTGGCGTCCCCTTCTCCTCCTGCCCCCAATCCCTCCCAGCATCAGAGTCTTTTCCAATGAGTCAACTCTTTGCATGCGGTGGCCAAAGTACTGGAGTTTCAGCTTTAGCATCAGTCCTTCCAAAGAAATCCCAGGGCTGATCTCCTTCAGAATGGACTGGTTGGATCTCCTTGCAGGCCAAGGGACTCTCAAGAGTCTTCTCCAATACCACAGTTCAAAAGCATCAATTCTTTGTCACTTAGCTCTCTTCACAGTCCAACTCTCACATCCATACATGACCACTGGAAAAACCATGGCCTTGACTAGACGGACCTTTGTTGGCAAAGTAATGTCTCTGCTTTTCAATATGCTATCTAGGTTGGTCATAACTTTCCTCCCAAGGAGTAAGTGTCTTTTAATTTCATGGCTGCAGTCACCATCTGCAGTGATTTTGAAGCCCCAAAAAATAAAGTCTGACACTGTTTCCACTGTTTCCCCATCTATTTGGCATGAAGTGATGGGACTAGGTGCCATGAT
>NW_011495085.1:2761620-2761817 GCF_000754665.1 Bison bison bison
GAATTTTTTTTTTTTTATTTTTTTATTTTTTATTTTTTTTTTTTATAAGGGCACAATGATTTTTATTTTTTTATTTTTTTATTTTTTTTTCTTTATTTTTTTTTCTAATTTTATTTTATTTTTAAACTTTACATAATTGTATTAGTTTTGCCAAATATCAAAATGAATCCGCCACAGGTATACATGTGTTCCCCATC
>NW_011495085.1:2761950-2792122 GCF_000754665.1 Bison bison bison
AGCCCCAAAAAATAAAGTCTGACACTGTTTCCACTGTTTCCCCATCTATTTGGCATGAAGTGATGGGACTAGGTGCCATGATCTTCGTTTTCTGAATGTTGAGCTTTAAGCCAACTTTTTCACTCTTTCATCAAGAGGCTTTTCAGTTCCACTTCACTTTCTGCCATAAGGGTGGTGTCATCTGCATATCTGAGGTTATTGATATTTCTCCCAGCAATCTTGATTCCAGCTTGTGCTTCTTCCAGCCCAGTGTTTCTCATGATGTACTCTGCATATGCTAAATATGGTGCAAAGGATGATTCCAGTTTGTAAATCCCATGCTTTTACTATGAATAGCTTGTCATTAGTGAATTTTTAAAATCATTTTTTTCTTACTATTGCAGAAAACTCTCATACCCTATTGTAACTGTGGCTACTCAAAAGTTTATGTTATTCATCAAATGCTTAATACTCTAATGTATTCATAAATATGATAAAATTCTTACCCCCAAAACCTCAGCATTTAGTTGAGAATAGAGATAGTTATGCCAAATCTTTTGAGAATAGTAAAATGGAAATATAGGTTTATTTAGAGAAGGAACTGACAATCCACTCCAGTATTCTTGCTTGGGAAATCCCATGAAAAAGAAGCCTGGTGGGCTACAGTCTGTGTGGTCACAAAGAGTCAGGCACCACTGAGTGTCTGAGCATGAGCACATGTTTATTATTGTATTCTATCTTATTTTTAAAAATGTGAAATGTACTTTATGTAGATTTTCTCATTTAATGCAGCAGTGTACCAGGTGGAGGTCATTATTTTTTCGTAATGACAGGCTTAGAGTGGTTAGTGACATGCCCAAGGTCATAGGCTATGTTCAACTCAAACCAGGAAATCCATCTACAGCCTAAACACTTTTCTAACACTATACTGTCAGCACCTTTGTTTTTTCCTCTGAAAAGGTCTTACTTTCAGCCTATGTGATCCTGAGGTTACTGTCTACTGTGCGTCCTGCATCGGGGTTATCAGCAGTGTCAAGGGCTGTTTTCTCACATTTGGTAGCATGAGTGTCTTCTACTTCCAGGTCAAAGCTGAATGTTTGTCCCATTGGAGATACATCACTTCCTGCACATCTTTCTTCAACTTCCCCAGCAGCAGAAATTCAATACTATTTCACCATTTGTCAGCTTCATAGTAGATCTAATTATGTTCAGTGTGCTTTACTATGAGGGAATCATGATGGAAGGGACTCAGCATGCACGCATGGGCTTACTCTGAAACAAGAATGAATTTAAAACTTAATGATAAATAGATTTAAATACTTACAGTAGTTTTAGGTACTCTCACTTAAATCACTAAGCCTGAACAGAATGGAAAATAAATTTATCCAAAATACTTCTATTGTTGAATAGAGTGCAATCTACTTATTAATGAAGCCTTTTTACACTTTAAACATAATCTTTGTCAAGCTCCCATGCTTTGAAAAGACAGATCAAAATTATGAAAAACTCAAAACCACTTTTGTGAATTCTGACGATTTGAGGGCAATAAAAATCTAGTTAATTTCGTTTTTAAAATTGAGGGAATTTGTTTCTCTGTATCTCAGAAGTAACTACAAGGGTTCAGATTTTGCCTGAATATAAGGAAGAATTATTATTATTACTTTTTACATTAAAACTTTTCTCCAAAAACTTGAATTGTTTTGGATGTGGAGAGTTTTAAAGTCATTTTAGAATACAAATAGAAAACAGATATCTACTTTGCAGAGAGGCGATGGAGAGTTTGTAGCATTAGACAGAACCCAACAGACATGGACAATATTGCTTGTAGCCTCAGTTTGTAACTCTTGAAGAATGACTCATATTTCTGATGCCCTTGACATCTTAATGTAAATTTATTTCCCAAATTCAAAGTAGTAATGGATGTTTTTATGACATTTTCTTGGGGTGAGAAAGGAGAAACCGTGTCACCGGCCATACAGCAAAGAGCTTTATGAAATCTATATTTGACATCTTGGTCTTCCAAAAGGACTTTCTTGGTAGCTCAGCTGGTGAAGAATCCACCTGCAATGCAGGAGACCCCAGTTGGATTCCTGGGTCGGGAAGATCTCCTGGAGAAGGGATAGGCTACCCAGTTCCTGAGGCTTTACTTGACAGGGTATCTCTTGCTCTCTGCCTTCCTTCCTTTCCCACTCAGGCATCTAAATTTTCCTCAGTCTGGTTTATCTCCTCAATCCTCTGCCACTTGGTATTCTCTTCAAGTCTCTAATGCCTCCTTTTTAAAATCAGAGCAATTTGGCTCTTTATTATTTCTCTAATACTATCCCTGTCCTCTTGGCCTTGCTTTGCTAACAAAACACTTTTGCCTAGAAATTTCTTCCGTGAATGCAGTGGAGATTGTCAAGAACAAATATAATTTGCCTGTGATATATGTAAGTATATACACTTTGGGATGAGAACTTCTCAAAAAAAAATGATGAAGATGCCATATGGATTGAAGAAGAAAATTGGAAGTACAAAAAAGGCATTATTTCTAAAGTTAATAAGCTGAAGTGTTTGCAGCTAGATACTGTATTTGGTGATGGAAATAAATCATGCATAGAAGGAAACCAGAAGATCTGACACTAATATCCTCCTCTCATGTTGTTGCAAATATAACATAGTACTTAAAAAAAATAAAACCATTAGTTAAGTTGTACCTTACACTTTATTTATGTGCAGTGTATCCACAGTTGCTAGAAATCACAAGAGGAATATAGACGGGAAAGACTGGAATTTTTTTTTCTCTTATATCTATTTAACACAGACTATCATGACTCCGACTACAGTCCATCCTTTTTTGTAACAAGTGTTGGTATCTTCAGTTAGGATGATCAGTCGTGTCTGACTCTGCTACACCATGGACTGCAGCATGCCAGGCCTCCTGTCCATCACCAACTCCCAGAGCTTGCTCAAACTTATGTCCATCAAGTCGGTGATGCCATCCAACCATCTCATTCTCTATTGTCTCCTTCTTCTCCTGCCATCAATCTTTCCTAGCATCAGGGTCTTTTCAAAGGAGTCAGTTCTTCACATCAGGTTGCCAAAGTGTTGGAGTTTCAGCTTTAGCATCAGTCCTTCCAATGAATATTTAGGGCTGATTTCCTTTAGGATTGACTGGTTTGATCTCCTTGCAGTCCAAGTGAAAGTGAAGTCACTCAGTCTTGTCCGACTCTTTGTGACCCGTGGACTGTAGCCCACCAAGCTCCTCCATCCACAGGATTCTCCAGGCAAGAATACTGGAGTGGGTTACCATTTCCTTCTCCAGGGGATCTTCCCAACCCAGGAATCGAACCCAGGTCTCCCACACTGCACGCAGATGCTTTAACCTCTGCGCCACCAGGGAAGTCCTTAGGGGCTGTCAGAAGTCTTCTCTAACACCACAGTTAAAAAGTATCAATTCTTCGGTGCTGGGCTTTCTTTATAGTCCAGCTCTCACATCCATACATGAATACTGGAAAAACCATAGCTCTGACTAGATGGACCTTTGCTGGCCAAGTAATGTCTCTGCTTTTTAATATACTATCTAGGTTAGTCATAGCTTTTCTTCCAAGGTGCAAGCATCTTTTAATTTCATGGCTGCAGTCACGATCTTCAGTGATTTTGGAGCCCCAAAAAATTAAGTCTGTCACTGTTTCCATTGTTTCCCCATCTCTTTGCCATGAAGTGATGGGACCAGATGCCATGATCTTCATTTTCTGAATGTTGAGCTTTAAGCCAACTTTTTCACTCTCCTCTTTCACTTTCATCAAGAGGCTCTTTAGTTCTTCTTCACTTTCAGCCATAAAGGCGGTGTCATCTGTGTATCTGAGGTTATTGATATTTCTCCCGTCAATCTTGATTCCAGCTAGTGCTTCATTCAGCCTGGCATTTCTCATGATGTACTCTGTATATAAGTTAAATAAGCGGGGGGACAATATACAGCCTTGTACTTCTTTCCTGGTTTGGAACCAGTCTGTTGTTCCATGTCCAGTTCTAGCTCTTGCTTCCTGACCTGCATATAGGTTTCTTAAGAGGCAGGTCAGGTGGTCTGGTATTCCCATCTCTAAAAATTTTCTGCAGTTTGTTGCGATCCACACAGTCAAAGGCTTTGGCATAGTCAATACAGCAGCGGTAGATATTTTTCTGGAACTCAGTTGCTTTTCCGATGATCCAAGGGATGTTGGTAATTTGTTCTCTGGTTCCTCCGCCTTATCTAAATCCAGCTTGAACATCTGGAAGTTCACGGTTCACATAGTTTTGAAGACTGGCTTGGAGAATATTGAGCATTACTTTGCTAGTGTGTGAGATGAGTGAAATCGTGCGATAGTTTGAACATTCTTTGGCATTGCCTTTCTTTGGAATTGGGATGAAAAGTGACCTTTTCCAGTCCTGTGGTCACTGCTGTGTTTTTCAAATTTGCTGGCATATTGAGTGTAGCACTTACACAGCATCATCTTTCAGGATTTGAAATAGCTCAACTGGGATTCCATTATACACTAGTTTTGTTCTTAGTGATGCTTTCTAAGGCCCACTTGACTTCACATTCCAGGATGTCTGGCTCTAGGTCAGTGATCACACTATCATGGTTATCTTCATCATAAAGATGTTTTTTGTACAGTTCTTCTGTGTATTCTTGCCACCTCTTCTTAATATCTTCTACTTCTGTTAGGTCCATACCATTTCTGTCCTTTATCAAGCCCATTTTTACATGAAATGTTCCCTTGGTATCTCTAATTTTCTTGAAAAGATCTCTAGTCTTTCCCATTCAATTTTTTCCTTTATTTCTTTGCATTGATCACAGAGGAAGGCTTTCATATCTCTCCTTGCTATTCCTTGTAACTCTGCATTCAAATAGGTATATCTTTCCTTTTCTTCTTTCGCTTAATTTTGCTTCTTTTCTCAGCTATTTGTAAGGGCTCCTCAGACAAACATTTCGCTTTTTTGCATTTCTTTTTCTTGGGGATCGTCTTGATCACTGCCTCCTGTACAGTGTCACAAACCTCTGTCTATATTTCTTCAAACACTGTGTCAATCAGCTCTAATCCCTTAAATCTATTTGTCACTTTCACTGTATAATTGTAAGGGATTTGATTTATGTCATACATGAATGGTCTAGTGATTTTCCCTACCTTCTTCAATTTAAGTCTGAATTTGAAAATAAGGAGTTCATGATCTGAGCCACAGTCAGTTCCTGGTCTTGTTTTTGCTGACTATATAGCACTTCTCCATCTTTGGCTGCAAAGAATATAATCACTCTGATTTCAATATTGATCATCTGGTGATGTCTATGCGTAGAGTCTTCTCTTGTGTTTTGGAAGAGGGTTTTGCCATGACCAGTGCATTCTCTTGGCAACGTTGTTAGTTTTTTATACTCCAAGGCCAAATTTGCCTGTTACTCCAGGTACCTCTTGACTTCCTGCTTTTGCATTCCAGTCCCATGTAATGAAAAGCCCATGTGTTTTGGGTGTTAGCTCTCAAAGGTCTTGTAGATCTTCATAGATCCGTTCACCTTTAGTTTCTTTAGCATTACTGTTTGGGGCATAGACTTGGATTACTGTGATATTGAATGGTTTGCCTTAGAAAAGAACAGAGATCATTCTGTCATTTTTGAGATTGCACCCAAGTACTGCATTTTGGACTCTTTTGTTGGCTACTCCATTTCTTCTGAGGGATTCTTCCTCACAGTAGTAGACAAAATGCTCATCTGAATTAAATTCACCCATTCCCATCCATTTTAGTTCACTGATTCCTAAAATGTCATTGACCACTTCCAATTTGCCTTGATTCATGGACCTAACATTCCAGGTTCCTATGCAATATTGTTTTTTACAGCATCAGACTTTACTTCCATCACCAGTCACATCCACAGCTGGACATTGTTTTAGCTTTGGTTCCATCTTCTCTGGGGTTATTTTTCCACTCTTCTCCAGTAGCATGTTAGACACCTACTGACCTGGGAAGTTTATCTTTCAGTGTCATATCTTTTTGCCTTTTCATACTATTCATGGGGTTCTCAAGGCCAGAATACTAAATTGGTTTGCCATTCCCTTCTCAAGTGGACCACATTTTGGTATCTTGAAAATGAAATGACAGTGAAAGTCACTCAGTCATTTCTGACTCCTTGTGATTCCATGGCCTATACAGTCCATGGAATTTTCCAGGCCAGAACACTGGAGTGGGTAGTTTTTCCCTTCTCCAGAGAATCTTCCCAACCCAGGGATTGAACCTAGGTCTCCCACATTGCCAGGCAGATTGTTTACCAGCTGATCCACAATGGTTAGTAGCTGTCAAAGCTGCTACTTTTTCCTCTTCTTCCATCTCTTCCACCAGAGTCCTTTTTGAAGGAGAACCTGAAAGGCCACAGAAAGATGAACCAAAAATTCTGACCTGCAGAGCTGAGTTTGTGAGACACAAACTTTTTTTCTTGACTCTTTGAAGCTCTTTTGTGGATATAGTAAATATTCCTGGAACTACCTTATGGTATTGAGTGAAATAGAAGAACATTATTATAAACATAATTTACTTTTAAATGCAGTGCCACTTGAAATTGAAAACATTTCATCATTATGTGAACTATTGAATGTACACTACAGTGTCTGTTAGGTCTTGGACTTCTACCCGTCTGATGATCTTTCTCAAGATTCATGAGGTAATGTACAAAAGAGGTACAGTAACATAGTTTTATTAAAACTATTTTGTTTTGCTGAGCTTTGGTACTGTTCCTGTCTTGTCATGGTGGGGCATTATTGTCACAGCTGTCTCACGGGGAGCTGCCTTGAATATGTTTAGCAAATAACACACAAATAAGGAACATGACATTCGCTATAAAAATAAAAAATAAAACTAAAAGTGTCCTGAAATTGACAGAGTGATAGAAACCAAAAATAATAACCTGGTCCCTATTTATTTCATATTTTATGAAATTAAAATACTACAAAAATGTCATGGGATAATGTTCTATCTCTTGAAGGGTATCATACAACTTTAGTGTAATAGATACATAATCTCAATTGTTTGGTTTTTAGTTTATACCCAATTATAGATCTTTTTCTGTCTGAAATATGTATTAATTTTCCATGTGGACCTTACCTTCTCAGTCTTTAAAGCATTTTGGGAATATATGGTGTCATTGAACTCTCCTTATTGAGAATGTGTGCAGAGTAATCAATATTTTAAAATAATTTGTTACCTTATCTTGGGACATTTCCATTTTCTTTACCTTATGAGATAGTAAGTTGTTTGAAATAAAAGTTAAACAAGAGCATTCCAGTTTTTGTTTTTGTTTTTAACAGGGATGAGTTATTAATTTGGGACATATGAGCAATGTCAATAAACTTCAAAAAACAAGATGGGTTTATAGTAAATAACAGTCTTAAGCAGTCTTAATTTTGGAAAATTTAACAAAGTAGAGTGTAATCTTTTATTCTTTTTTTTTTTTTTGACTTCAATTTTTTTTTTTTTTTTTTTACTCTACAATATTGTATTGGTTTTGCCATACATCAACATGCATCCACCACGGGTGTACACGTGTTCCCCATCCTGAACCCCCCTCCCACCTCCCTCCCCATACCATCCCTCTGGGTCATCCCAGTGCACCAGCCCCAAGCTTCCTGTATCCTGCATCGAACTTGGACTGGCGATTCGTTTCTTATATGATATTGTACATGTTTTAATGCCATTCTCCCAAACCATCCCCCCCCCAACACAGAGTCCAAAAGATTGTTCTATACATCTGTGTCTCTTTTGCTGTCTCACATCTATTACTGCAACATTGTTTTCAATAAATTAAGGAATCCCAGTAGATATTCTTAGAACATTTTAGAAATTACAGAAGTGATTGCATTTCAATTAAGCCCATACCATGTTAATTTTCATGTCATTTTATATAATACATTTACTACTTGCAGTGTTCTATATATATGTAATGAAAATATGTAGTTACATGTGTATTTCATGGTTAACTTCTTCATTAAAACATTACTGTTCAAAACCTTCAGGAATTAAAATTATCATAGATAAATTTATTTTCCATGCAGATAGGGTTTAGTTTTTAAATCAGGCTATCTAAAACTAGTATATATTAAGATTTATTTGATACATTATAAGATTTTATTTTATATTTTAGAGTATACTGAACATAGTTCATATTTTATTTGAGTCTGAAATTTGTTGTAAACACCCCACTTTAATTTACTACTTTGGGAGCTTTCAGATGTAGACTGTAGATTGGGTAGGGCCTGCATGTGTTGACCAGGTGTTTCTGCCAACTTTGGCTTTAAATCTTTCCAAATGATTCATCAACATGAAAATTAATTAAGTATTATTTTATTGATTGACCCTGCTAGGTAAAATTATTGAACATAATCAGATGTGAACCAGTTTTATCTAAATTAAAAAGGTATTCCTTTGTAGACTAAAAGAGTGCCTGACCCCATGGTATGTGCTGAAGTCAAGATTTACTGAATGAGTAGATGAATGCACTGTAGATTTTTTAGTCAACTCAGTCGTGTCTCTTTGTGACTACAAAAAGAGCAGTAGTCACAGAAAGAGTCATGTCTGACTCTTTACTACTACCGTGAACTGTAGTCCACCAGGCTTCTCTGTCCGTGGGATTTCCCAGGCGAAAATGCCAGAGTGGGTTGCCATTTTCTTCTCCAGGGGATCTTCCCAACCCAGGGATAGAACCCAAGTCTCCTGCATTGGCAGGCGGGTTCTTTATCACTGAACCACCTGGAAAGTCCAGATGAATGTATACCTATTCTGTAGAAATACTTGGGCCATTTTTCTTCCATGCCATTTTCAGGTCATGGATAGATAGCTATTTCACTTTGATGATTGCTGTAATTTTCTTAAACATAGGCGTTTTGCCTTTTATTCAAAGTATGAGTTGCTTTGTTATGTTCCTAATTGTATATGACAGTACACAATGTGGAACTACTGCAGAGTTTTAGAATTTATTTTGTCTTTCATTTATTCACTTACTAAGCATATATTCATTATTTTCCATTTGCCTGATCCTTTGCTAGGAGGATGTGATACAAACATGAGACCTGCTCTCAAGAAATGAGAGAAATAGAAGTGTTCACATTTATTATAATTATAAAACAGTCTATAGCATACACACTCAGTAAAGCACAGGCACAGCGTACTTTGGGACATTACAGATAGGGTGACTTATGGTCACCCTTGTGCTGAGTAAACAAACATTGAACGCGCAGAAAAGTGGGAGTGAAGGAAACTATAAAGGGTTAGTTTTAAGTCTGAAGAAGGGAGTATGGATATAAGAAGCTATAAGGGATGAAGAAACAGACTTCCTAGAGGATGCTGCAGAAAGGAACTGAGTAGAGAGTGATCTCTTTCTATCAACAGTGGACCAAAGGTGTTCAGGAGATTTTGCTTTGGACACAGCCTGGGAGAAGGAGATGAAACGTTCTAGGGCACTGGCTAGCTTCTGTCTTTCAATTTTTATTGTTTCTTATTTAATTAATTTATTTAATTTATATTTAAAATTTTCTTGGCCTCGCTTCATGGCATGTGGAATCTTAATTTCCTGGCCAGGGATCAAACCCATGCTCCTTGCATTGGAAGTGCTGAGTCTTAACCTCTGGACCACAAGGGAAGTCCCATATATTTCTATTTCTTCTAACCAGTTATGAACTTTAATGACATTTTAGTCTTTTAGTATGAATACTTTCCAAAGAGGGCCCTCCTCAACCCCTTCACTCTCTCCCATTTAGGTTGACATCCTTTTCAATCTTTACATGCAGGCTAAGTCACTTCAGTCATGTCCAACTCTGTGATCCCGTGACCGTAGCCCACCAGGCTCCTCTTTACATGGGATTCTCTAAGCAAGAATATTAGAGTGGGTTGCCATGCCCTCATCCAGGGGATCTTCCTGACCCAGGGATAAAACCCATGTGTCTTATGTCTTCTGCATTGGCAGGTGGGGTCTTTACCACCAGCGAATGAATCTGAATTCTGGCATGCATTCACAACGGCAAGTGTAAGAAGTCAGAAGGCACAGCTGTGTAGGTGGGGTGGAGCAGGGGATGTTTCTTATGATTAGCTGTTCATTTGCTTTTACTTAAGTGAATTTCAAGCATTTACAACATGGAGATGTCTCAGCACATTCTCACTGTGTGCATTGCTCCCTCCTGGGATTCTAGTGCTTAGCATTAATCCTTTTATAATATATCTCTTCCTCTTCATCTGATTACTAGCTTTGCTATTGTTGTTCAGTCACTAAGTCATGTCCAACTCTTTGTGACCCCATGGATTGCAGCACACCAGGCTTCCCTGTCCTTTACTATCTCCCAGAGTCTGCTCAAACTCATGTCCATTGAGTTGATGATGCCATTCAACCATCTAATCCTCTGTCATTGCTTTCTCGTCCTGCCTTCAATCTTTCCAGCCATCGGAGTCTTTTCCAGTGAGTCAGTTCTTTGCATCAGGTGGCCAAAGTATTGGAGTTTCAGCTTCAGCATCAATCCTTCCAATGAATATTCAGGGTTGATTCTCTTTAGAATTGACTGGTTTTATCTCCTTGTAGTCCAGGGGACTCTCAAGAGTCTTGTCCAGGGCCATAGTTTGAAGGCATCACTTCTTCAGTGCTCAACCTTTTTTATTCTCCAGCTCTTACATCTGTACATGACTACTGGAAAAACCATAGTTTTGACTGTATGGACCTTTGTCAGCAAAGTGATGTCTCTGCTTTTTAATATGTTAAGTGTGTCATAGCTTTTCTTCCAAGGAGCATGTGTCTTTTAATTTTATGGCTGCAGTCACCTCTACAGAGATTTTAGAGCCCAAGAAAATAAAGTCTGTCAGGGTTGCTAGTTTTTTAACATCTTATTTGCCATGAGGTGTTGGGACTGTATGCTATGATTTTAGTTTTTTAAATGTTGAGCTTTTAAGGCAGCTTTTTCTCTTGCCTCTTTCACCTTCATCAATAGGCTCTTTAGTTCCTTTCACTTTCTGCCTTCAGGGTGGTGTCATCTGCATATCTGAGGTTATTGATTTTTCTGGCAATCTTGATTCCAGCTTGTGCATCACCCAGCCTGGCATTGCACATGATGTACTCTGCATAGAAGTGAAATAAGTAGAGGGGCAGTACACAGGTTTGACATACTCCTTTCCCAATATTGAAGCAGTCCATTGTTCCATGTCTGATTCTGTTGCTTCTTGACTCATAAACATTTCCCAGGAGGCAGGTAAGGCTGGTATTCCCATCTTTTCAAGAATTTTCCAGTTTGCTGTGATCCACACAGTCAAAGGCTTAGCATGCTCAATGAAGCAGAAGTAGATGTTTTCCTTAAATTCCCTTGCTTTTTCTATGATCCAGCAAATGTTGACAGTTTGGTTCCTGTGCCTTTTCTAAATCCAGCTTGTACATCTGGAAGTTCTCAGTACATGTACTGTTGAAGCCTAGCTTGAAGAATTTGAGCATTACCTTGCTAGCATGTAAAATGAGTGCACATATACGGTAGTTTGAACATTCTTTGGCATTGCCTTTCTTTGGGATTAGAATGAAAACTGACCTTTTCCAGTCCTGTGGCCAGTGCTGAGTTTTCCAGATTTGCTGGCATATTGAGTGCAGTGCTTTACCAGCAATATCTTTTAGGATTTGAAATAGCTCAGCTGGAATTACATCAGCTCCACTAGCTTTATTCATAGTAATACTTCCTAAGGCCCACTTGATTCACACTCCAGGATTTCTGGCTCTTGGTGGGTGATCACACCATCACACATAATAAACACATGAATGGTGTTTATTATCTAGGTCCTGCAAAATTTCAGCCTGGAACCCAGGCTTCTAATTCTCAGCCCACTTTCATTCTTACCTTATGTTTCTCTTTAACTTACTGACTATTCCATGTGAAATTCTTGCTTAGTTTTATATCTCCTAATGAGTGAAGCTGGGATTCCCTTGTAGCTCAGTGGTAAAGAACCCACCTACCAATGCAGGAGACGCAAGTCTCATCCTTGGGTTGGGAAGGTCCCCTGGAGAAGGGAATAGAAACCCACTCCAATGTTCTTGCCTGAGAAATACCAAGGACTGAGAAGCCTGGTGGGCACAGTCTGTGAGGTCACAAAGAGTTGGACATGATGTAGTGAAAAAACAATAATAAATGAGTGAAGCTAAGTACTTTTAAATGCTTTAAAAAAGTTTGTTTTTTTCCCTGTGTTAACTGTTTATTCATGTCTTTTATACATTAATTCTTCTGTTGGATTTTTTTTTTTTTTTTACTGCATCTCACTTTATTGCTTCCTTTATGTATTAAGGAACTTCACCCTTTGCCATAGATATTTTTCCCATTTCATGGTTAGTGTTTTGGGTCTTCTCATGGTGTTTTGCCCTATGGATGTTTTCATTCATTTTTATGGAGTTGACATTATCAATCTTTTTGTGACTTCTGGACTTTGATGTATGTTTATGTCAAATGTGGACTCCTCAGAAGGCAAGTATAAAAAAGCCTGTTAACCGAGTAAAGTTAAGCTAATTAGTGTGGCTAATTAACAAAAGAGGAGAGAAGGGGAGAACACCAACTTGACAGAGTAAAGTAGTGTTTCAAAATGAGGAAATTAGGGCACAGATCTATAGGGTTTCAGGGCCTGCAAGGATGAATGTAAGACAAGTTTTACACAAGTGTTGGCTGAGCTTATGCAAAATACATGGCAAAATTGCTTTTGGTTGATGAGAATGACAAAATGAGGATCTTGAAGAGAGCCTTGGTAAACAAGCTGTTAATATTGATTGGAAGGTGAGATCTTAGTTTTAGACCTGATATTTCTTGGAGAAAACAGCTAAGCTGTTTTTGCCTGCTCCTGATATTGTTTTGTACAAAAACAGTAAATTGTCTCCATTCTCTGTCATTCAACATAAGCATTGGGCAAAATGTTAGACTCACTTCTCAGTTATAAGGAAATGTTACCCTTTTCTCTCATTTTACCTTTCTTTGCTTGAAAGTGAAAGTGAAGTCGCTCAGTGGTGTCTGACTCTTTGTGACCCCGTGGATTGTAGCCTAACAGGCTCCTCCGTCCATGGGATTTTCCAGGCAAGAGTACTGGCGTGGGTTGCCATTTCCTTCTTCAGAGGATCTTCCCAACCCAGGGATCAAAGCTGGGTCTCCCACATTGTAGGCAGATACTTTACTGTCTGAGCCACCAGGGAAGTCTTGTATATATGACTTAGTTTTATATTTAATTCTTTATTATTTATAGACTTTATCCTGATGGACTGTGGATTTAGCTTTGTTTTCACACAGAGTCTACTTGGTTATCTCAGTACTATTCATTAAACAATTTAATGTTCCTCCAGAGATTTGAGATTTTATTTTTATTATGTATAAATTTTCATCCATTTTTGATTCTCTTTCTGCACTTTACCTTCTGATTCATCTAGGTGTCTACCTTCATATGACCATCACACTATACAAATTCCAGACTCTGGGTATGTTTGGAAGTTTGTTAGTGGTTATTCTCCCTCAAAAAAAACAAAGTACTGCTTTCTTTTCAGAGATATTTCTGGTTATTCCTATGTTT
Source organism: Bison bison bison (assembly GCF_000754665.1). Lineage (NCBI taxonomy): Eukaryota > Metazoa > Chordata > Mammalia > Artiodactyla > Bovidae > Bison > Bison bison. The sequence continues at coordinate 2,775,490 of NW_011495085.1, forward strand.
ATTTTTTCCATAGGAACTTTAGAATCAGCTTTTTCCCCTGAAACTGATATTTTAGAATAAAATCAGAATATTTTCTAATAAATTATTTGTATTCTATAGGAAATAAAAAATTGAATTAGTTTAGAAATTACTTTAGAAAAAATTGGCTAGTTTTTCACAAAGTAAAGTAAACTCATCCAGACCATGGGTACACTACAGAGTGTTTTGATATCTTTATGCAGTACCTGCTTCTTTTTTCAGAACTTTTATTTTTGGTTGACTGTCTTTTCTACTTAGCATCATAAATGAGAGCTCTTCCTCTAGCTGTTCATATTCAAATTTATGATGGATTTTATTATTTAAAGCTATTATGTTTTGTCAATTATTTACCCTATCATGTCACTAAATTCTCTCATTGCTTATGTAGTTTTTAAGTTTATGCTTTTGATTTTCAAGATGGACAGTGATTTCATCAGCAAATTTTACATCTTCTTTTAGTTTTACATCTTCTTTTCAATGCATATCCCTTTTTTGGGCTAACTGAATTGACTAGTACCTTAAATAATAGAGGTGATGGTGGACACTTCCTTGTTCTTGACTTCTGTGGGAATGCTTCTGGATTCTCCTTATTAAGCATAACCCTACTTGTAAGCAGAGTATCAGTGTTTTATCATGTTAAGAATATTTCTATTTCTGTTTCAATGCCTAGTGACTTTACTAGGTTATGTCTTCAGTAGAAAGTATTAGGTCCAAATTTCCTTTGCCATGTGTCCTTTTTAGTGTTGCTGGATTCAAATTTTCCTTTCTTTGATGGGGAAATTTTTGAATTATAAATTACATATTTTTTTCCTTTCTGTACTTTTGGTTTTCTTTGACAATACATTTATATATTGAATCTGCTTTGCATATCTTTTACGTATCTATGTCTTTTTCTACTTCTTTCAATTGTTTATTTTTCTTCATTGGCTTAATTTTTTTCAGAATTATGACCATTCCGTGCTTCCTCCAATACTTATTCTTCTTTATTCACTCTCCAATTATTATGTTTATTCCTGTGAATTTCTGTGTTCTTTGTTCAAGTCCTTTTACTATCAGTTCATGTCTCTCCCTCTGTTTTATTCATCATCTCCATGCTGAGTCCCTATGTGCTAGTTTTGTGGTCTTAAACTTTTACTGGCGGCTTCCATATTTTGTTTTAAAGATGACATGTATGTTCACAAATTTTATCTGCTCTCTAATATACTTTTTTCTCTTAAATGTTTTCCCACTGTAGATGATTTCACTACTGTTTTTTGTAGTTTTCTTATAGTATCTTTGCATCGAATCTATACCATGGTATTATTATGGGTTTCTCTTTCATAGCTTTTGAAAGAGGTTCCTTTGGGGATGGGGATGGATAGCTTTCTAGTCTCTACAGCCCAATCCTCCCTTCTTCCCCCAATCCTGTGACATAGGGATAGAGTGATTCTTGCATATGGGGTTTGTGTGTGTGTGTGTGTAGATGAACCTCTACCTCTTCTCTCCTCTGTGAGTAGACCATTTATAGGAAAACTTAAACTGACACTTTTGTAACTTTTTTTCCTCTTTCTTTAAAGACTGTAGTCCTTATTTCCCAAGGTAGACTCTTCAAAGAGTGTATTTTTTGTTGTCACAGTTTGAAATTTTCCATCTGTGTTTCCCTTAGCACTCCCCTGAAACTCTTCTAATGGGTTGTGACCATTCTGACATATATTATGCACCCCTTCTTAAATTTTGAAGTCTCAGATTTAAATACCTAAAATTGGTGTTTGTGAGACTTTAACAATTCATAGCTTTATACACATTTCAGAAGAAGGAAAAGCTTTGAATTAAGATGGTATCATGTTTAGATCAGAAATCTGAATGGCCTTTAATTAGAAAATTGGGTACTCATTACTTAAAAGATGCTGTCAGCTTAGGATGAGTTAGGAGATATTATTTGTAGCTTGGTTACAAATTATTTTAAAAATTTTTATGTTTTACACTATTAATATTTCTATAGATGGCAAAAAATATCACTTACAGATCTTTGCCTCCTGTCTGTATGCACACCCTTTGCCAAGTCCTCTGGTGTTCTTCCTATCAATAAATCGAGTCTATTTCTCCACCCTCATCCCTCCTGGCTAACCTTGTAACTAGCTTTGGCCAATAGATTAGAGCAAAAGAATTCCTGGCTTCTGCCCACATTCTTGTGGAGCTCTGTCAGGACCATGTGCAGACACCAGGCTGACCTCTTTGAAGGTGACAGAGAGGCCCAATTTAACTTCAGCATTAACTCCTAGATAACTGATTGACACTGTTTAGACTGTCCAGCTGCAGTTATATTGAACAGATGACTCCAAGTGAGACAGCAAAATGTCTGTGCAGTTGAGTCTAGCCCAAATTGTTGACCCACTGAATTGTGAACAAATAAAATGGCTGTGATTTTCAGAATATGTATTTGGGGATTTTGCTATAGTGCAATAGAATATTGATGTAATAGTTCAGTATATTTAATAAATATTTCACTATATCTATGCTGTCATTAAACATGGCATGAAAAAAATAATAAAATAGTGCTCATGCATTATTACTATTTTTAAATAATAGAGTATACCACATTATAGAGTAAGGTTTAGTGATGTGCAGAAAATAAGCTCTTTGATGCTACATGAAGACCCTGATGCTGGGAAAGATTGAGGGCAGGAGGAGAAGGGGACGACAGAGGATGAGATGATTGGAGGGCATCACCGACTCAGTGGACATGAGTTTGGGTAAACTCTGGGAGTTGATGATGGAGAGGGAGGCCTGGCATGAAGTGGTTCATGGGGTCGCAAAGAGTCAGACATGACTGAGCAACTGAACTGAACTGATTAATATATTATGTATTGCTTTATCGTAAAGATTCAGTGATCTAAATTATTGCTCTCAATCTAGTCCTATGGTTGGAACTCTGTGGCAATACTTGTAAATGTGTCAAAATTTAATAACTTACCTAATAAATTTTAGAAGTGACTAAAAGCATTCTAAAATTATAGAATAAAATATATATTTACCAGTTGGAATAGATAGTCTATCACTTTTTAAAATTAATTTTTTATTGAAGGATAATTGCTTTACAGAATTATGCTGTTTTCTGTCAACCTTCACATGAATCAGCCATAGGTATACATATATCCCCTCCCTTTTGAACCTCCCTCCCAGATCCCTCCCCATCACACCCCGCTAGGTTGATACAGAGCCCCTGTTTGAGTTTCCTGAGCCATACAGCAAATTCCCCTTGGCTATCTATTTTACATATGGAAATGTAAGTTTCCATGTTACTCTTTCCATACATTTCCCTCTCCCCTTCCCTTTCCCCATGTCCATAAGTCTATTCTCTATGTCTGTTTCTCCATTGTTGCCCTGTAAATAAATTCTTCAGTACCATTTTTCTAGATTCCATATATATGTGTTAGAATACGATAATTTGATAAAGTCCAGAATTAGTATTTTTCTTTTATGGTTTGTACTTTTTGTAAAGTCACATCTAAAATATCTTTGTTTTCCCCAAGGTTGCAAAAATTTTCTCTTATGTTCTATTTCTTTTTTAGTAATCTCAACTTTTCATTTAGATCTGTGATCCATTTTAAGATAATTATTGTGTGTGGTAAAGGTCAGGAAGCGTTTATTTTTTCCATATGGTTATGGTGTTGCTCAAACATCATTTATCTGAAAGCTCTCTGCATTGAATTACCTTTCTACTTTGTTACAAGTGAATATGTATGTAGAGTGTATTTCTGCATTCACTATGAGCACGGGTCATTTTTTTAAAGTAATTATCATATGTAGTTCACTTTTATTCTGATTCCCTCTAACACGTAACTTTACTTTAGTCACACTGCAGGACTGACTAGCTAGGGGAAGGATAACTGGAAAGGAGGTATTGTAAAGAATGAGAGATGGTGGTGGGGCAACCCCAGCCAGGAATGAAGGCTCAGAACAACATTCATGGCTTGAACATTGGCCAGCAGGAGAAGGATACTCCCTGAGAAAGGTTCTCAACAAATTTTAACTAAATAATGAATGAATTGATATATGAATAAATTGGGAAGTGGAGTAGCAAGTTAAGTTTTCTGTTCTTATAAATTACTACTGTTTATTCCTACTTTTTTCTTAAGGCTTTCAATGGGGTTTCATTCTAAGACCTATTTGGTATAGTGTGTCAATAACTAGAATAAATTTAGATGCCATCTGGTAAAAGTTTCTCATTTTACATGTTAAGAAAACATTCCACTCAATAGGGAGAGAGAAAGTGTTCAAGGCATACAGTAAATGGTCAAAGCAGAATCTTGATTCAGATCTTTGGACTTTTTGTGCAGGTTTGGGTTCTTTTGACTGTACTAAATGCTTTGTTTCAAACACTGAACATTATGCTTTTAAATGAATACTGGAATCAACTCTGGTAGACCAAAAACATTTTTTTTAATCTATAAAGGAAACCTTTTAGGAAACAAAAAAAAGTCCAGGGAGTAAATGTTTTACTAATTGTTAAATCTAATGCTTTCTTCCAGCCAAGATCAGTTTGGGTCTAAATAATGTTTCAAGACTTTGTAGTTCAGCATTGGGATATAATGCCTCATTTTCTGGTGTTCAAATCAAGCAAGAGATCCATGCACAGTCCCTTCTTTATTTTTTTAAATAGGGCTACTGTTGCAGATATCAAAATCTGTTATATTTACTGAAAAACAATTTTCTCTAAAGAATGTAGAATTAAGGCTGCTTTCTGAAAACTAAGTGACATGGTTAATACATAATCAGTCAGAATAAAGATATTCAATGTTAGCTTTAAGAAACAGTGACTTTCACAGTCAAAACCAGACATGACATTAAACTATTTTGAAGTAAATAATCTGTTTAAAGAATGAATGTCATTCAGGAGAAAGGTTAGTCAGTAGAGGAAAGACAGGGAAAAAAAGTTAGGGATGCAGATGCATGCAAAGAAGTCACTGTGGTACTTAAAGAAGAGAATGTTCTAATTTTTAAACTCTTTTTTTTTTTTGTTAAGAATAGGTAAGTTCTACTTTCTTAGCGAATTTCAGTTATACAGTACAGTGCTATCAACCACAGTTAACATGTTATTATACATTAGATCCTCAGACCTTATTTATCTTACAAATGAAAGTTTGTCCCCTCTCACCTACCTCTCCTTTTCGCCACCCCATCCCCAGCTCCTGGCAACTACTTTCTACTCTGTTTCTGTGACTTCATTTTTTTTTTTTAAGATTCTACATTTAAGCAATACCATGTGGTATTTCACTTAGCAGATATGTTCTCCACGTTTGTCCATGTTGCTTTAAATGACAGGATTTCTTTCTTTTTTTAAGAGCGAATAGTGTTCCATTGTATACACGTAGCACAGTTTCTTTCTCCATTCATCCTTTCATGGACACTTAGGTTGTTCCCATAGCTTGGATATTGTAATAATGCTGCAGTGAATGTGAGAATGTGAATGTGAGAATGCCCATGTCTCTTTGATATGATGACTTCATATCTTTGAGTGTATACCTACAGGTGAAACTGCTGAATCATATGGTAGTTCTGTTTTTAATTTCTGGGGGAACCTCTATACTCTTTTCCATAGTGACTACCAGTTTACATCCCCACCACCAGTATACTAAATTTCCCTTTTCCCCACATTCCTACCAGTATTAGGTGTCTCTCGATTTTTCAGTAGTAGATATCCTAATATCTCATTGTGGTTTTAATTTGCATTTCCCTGCTGATTAGTCATGTTGAACACCTTTTCACGTATCTATTGGCCATTAATATATCTTCTTTGGAAAAACATCTGTTTAGATACATTGCTCCTTTAAAAGGATTTAATTTAAAATTAGATGATGATGATCCTGTTCTAATGAGTTATATAAGCTTCTTGTGTATTCTGGATATTAACTCCTTACCATATATGTATTTGCAAATATTTGCTCCCATTCCATGGGATGATCTTTCATTTTTTTGATAATTTCCTTTGGTGTATAGAAGCTTTTTAGATTGATGCAATCCCATTTTTAACCTTTGCTTTTTTTGCCTTTGCTTCTGGTGTCACATCTTTGTCAAATGTCAAGGTGTTCCCATTTATATTTTCTTACAGAAGTTTTAGAAATTCAGGTCTTACATTCAAGTCTTTAATTCATTTTGAATTGGTGTTTGTATGTGATACAGGATAATGGTCCAGTTTCATTCTTTTTCATGTGGTTATTTTTCCCAGTGGAGAAGGCAATGGCACCCCACTCCAGTAGTCTTGCCTGGCAAATCCCATGGACGGAGGAGCCTGGTAGGCTGCAGGCCATGGGGTCACGAAGAGTCGGACACGACTGAGCGACTTCACTTTCACTTTTCACTTTCATGCCTTGGAGAAGGAAATGGCAACCCACTCCAGTGTTCTTGCCTGGAGAATCCCAGGGACGGGGGAGCCTGGTGGGCTGCCGTCTATGGGGTCACACAGAGTCGGACACGACTGAAGCGACTTAGCAGCAGCAGCAGCATTTTTCCCAGTACCATTTATTGAAGAGACTACCCTTTCTCATTGTATACTCTTGTCTTCTTTATAAAAAAAATAATTGACCATATATGCTACTGCTAAGTCACTTCAGTCGTGTCCGACTGTGTGACCCCATAGGCGGCAGCCCACCAGGCTCCCCCGTCCCTGGGATTCTCCAGGCAAGAACACTGGAGTGGGTTGCCATTTCCTTCTCCAAGGCATGAAAGTGAAAAGTGAAAGTGAAGTCGCTCAGTCGTGTCCGACTCTTAGCGGACCCCATGGACTGCAGCCTTCCAGGCTCCTCCGTCCATGGGATTTGCCAGGCAAGAGTACTGGAGTGGGGTGTGGTTCTATTTCTGGGCTTTCTATTCTTTTCCACTGATCTGTCTATTTCAGGCCAGTACTGTACCATATTGATCACAATAGTTTGTAATGTAGTTTGAAATCTGAAAGTATGATACCTCAAGCTTTGTCCTTTTTCACAAGATGGCTTTGGCTTTTTGGGGTCTTTCATTATTCCATACAAATTTTAGAATTGTTTGATTTAAGTGAGAAAAATGCTTTTGGAATTTTGATAGGGATTACATTGAATATCTTGATTGTTTTGGGTAAAGAGATATTTTAACAATGTTTATTTAATCCTTCCAGTCCATGAATATGGAATACCTTTCTATTTATTTGTGCCTTTTCAAATTCCTTTCATTAGTGTCATAATTTTCAGTGAATAAATCTTTCACCTATCTGCTTAAATTTATTTCTAAATTAAAATAATATATTTTAGATGAGATTGCTTTCTTAACTTCTCTCTCTGGTAGTTTGTTGTTGGTATATAGAAATGCTACTGATTAATTCTTTTGATTTTATGTCCTATAATTTAACTGAATTCTTTTATTAGTTCAACATTTTTTTAAATAAAGTCATTAGGGTTTTCTGTATATAATGTTATATTATCTACAAAGAGAGACAATTTTACTTCTTTCCCAATTTGGAGGCCTTTTATTTATTTCTCTAGCCTAATTTCTCTGTCTAGCACTTTCTGTAGTATGTTAAATAAAAGTAATGAGAGTGGGAATTCTTGTCTTAGAAGAAAATTTTCACTGTTTAGCCATTGGGTTTGATGTTAGCTGTGGGCTTGTCATGTGGCCTTTATTCTGTTGAGGTACATTCCTTCTGTACCCAGTGTTGGTGAGAGTTTTTAACCATTAGAGGATATTGAATTTTGTCACATACATTTTCTTCATCTATTGAGATGATTGGATGATTCTTATCCTTCCTTTTTTGTGTTGTGTGTTACATTAACTCATTTGTGGGTATTGAGCCATCCTTGTGTTCCTGGAATATATTTCCCTTGATTATGTGTATATTGTATTTTTTTATGTATTGTTCTAATATATTGTTGAATTTTGTTTGCTGATTTATTGTGTTAACTATTTTTGCCTCTATGTTCCTCAGAGATATTGATCTGTAATTTTTCTTTTTTTGTAGTGGTTATATCTATCATTAGTATTAGGATAATTCTGGCCTCTTAAAATGAGTTTGAAAGTGTTTCCTCCTCCTTTGAGAGGGTAACAGGCAGGAAAGTCAGGGGTCTCCAAATGGAGGAAATAGGCTGCAAGTGATACATTTTTTATTTCTCTCTTAAGCAGCAGGAGAAAACAAACTAGTGTTATATATTTTTTTCCCCTTCTCTATACAAATTTAAAAAGAGATTTCTCTTAAAAGTCTGTGTTGCCATAATAACACCTGGTTCCACCTGAACTTAACTTTTCTCAAACCTTGAGCTAACCAATGCATTTTTCTTATGGAAATGCTTGTCTTAAGCTATGTTAATGTACCATGTATTTATCCTAGACTCTGTCTTCAAGTCAGTTACACCTGACTTGAACTTGACAAACCAGAATGTTATACTCATACATTATTCTCCTAATCTGTGTTAATGAAACTATATATTTGTATGGAAATTTGTCTTTCTTCAAGATTCATGTCAATTGATTTATGGCCGGGGACGACTTGCCTGGTGCCAATGTTATCTCAATGCATGTTGTGGGTGAGGGGCCTGGTGCCATTCTCTTGAGTTTTGAGACATTTCCTTTCTCTAGTTAGCAAACTGCTAGCAGCTATATAATATCTGGCTAAAGAGTAGCAGAGGGGCACTCTTTCTGCCCACTTCTGGTGTCTATGTCAGAAGCTTTCTCTATCTCTTTTATACTTTAATAAAACTTTATCACACAAAAGCTCTGAGTGATCAAGTCTCGTCTCTGGGCCCAGATTGAATTCTTCTCCTCTGGAGGCCAAGAATCCCAACATCTTTTGTGGTTCAGCAACAACTTTTCATCTTTATTTTTAGAAGAGTTTGAGAAGGATCGGTACTAATTCTTCATTAAATATTTGGTAGAATCAAACTGTGGAGCCGTCTGGTCTTTGTTCTGACTTTTTACATCCGCATGGACTGTAGCACGCCAGCCTTCCCTGCCCTACACTATCTCCCAGAGTTTGCTCAAAACTCGTGTCCATTGAGTCGGTGATGCCATCCACACATCTCATCCTCTGTTGCCCCTTTCTCCTCCTGCCCTCTGGTCCTGGACTTTTTTCTTGAGAGGTTTGACTTTAGTGATACAGTCTCCTTACTTGCTATTGGTCTGTTCATATTTTCTACTTCTTCCTGATTCGTATTGATTGGTTTCATGTTTCTATAAATTTACCCGCTTTTCTAGGTTATCCATTTTGTTGGAAAGTAATTGTTTATAGTAGTTTCTTAAGATTTTATGTATTTCTGTAGTATCACTTGTAATATTGCTTCTTTCAACTTGGACTTAATTTATTTGATTCCTCTTTCTCTTTTTCTTAGTTAGTCTAGCTAAAGTTTTGTCAATTTTATTTATATTTTCAGAAACACAACTCTTAGTTTTGTTTATCTTTTATGTTGTCTTTCTGTTCTCTATTTCATTTCAAAGATCCACTCTGATCTTTGTTATTTATTTTTTTCTTTGGACTGATTTGGTTTGTTCTTTGTTTCAAGTTCCTTGATGTTTAAAGTTATGGTTTTTTTTTTTTTTTCTATATGAGATTTTCTTATTTCTTGATGTAAATGTTAACTGTAAAGTTTATGTAGCTATAAACTTCCCTCTTAGACCTGCTTTTACTCTGTCTTTTGCTATATTATATCAGAGAAAATAGATTTTTAAGCCAAATACTGTAACAAAAGATCAAAAGGTAATTATATTATGATAAAGGAGTACGTAACAATTGTGTATACAATATGCAAAGAATATAACAATTGTAAATACTTATGAACAAAATATATGAGCCTCTAAATATATATAGTAAATACTGACAGTTCTGAGGGAAGACATAAATAAAATAGTGATACAATAATAGCATGGGATTTCAGTCCTCTACTTTCACCAATAGATAGAATATCCAGATAGAAAATCAACATGGAAACATTGGACTTAAACTACACATTCAAATGGATAGATCTAACAGGATTATATAAAACATTCCATCCAACAGCAGAATATACATTTTTTTTCATTTGACATGGAGTATTTGAAATAGGTCACGTGTTAGGTCACAAAGCAAGTCAGTAATTTTAAGAAGAGTGAAATCAAATCAAGCATCCTTTCTTAACACAATTGTATGAAAGTAGCAATTAACTACAGGAAGACAACTAGAAAATCCACAAATATGTGGGCATTAATCAAAATGCTCCTGAACAACCAATGAGTCAATAAACAAATCAAGACAAAAAACAAAGCAAAACAAAACAAACAAATAAACCTTGAGATAAATGAAAATGAAAATGCAACATGCCAAAACCCACAGAAGAATCCTCTCACCTGAAGGTATGGTCTGTCTTATTTGGGTATCCAAAAAAATCCTACTTTAAGCAGGAATAGTTTAGATTACCTCATGTCATTTAACATTTAAGTTTTATGTCCCACTTCCCATGCTCTAATCTGTGGTCATCAGGTCATCTGCAATGTATATTTTTACTTCCCAGAAGCACACTCATGTTGACAGTATTCTTCCAAGAAGAAGTTAGTTTCTGGTTCTATTAGTTTAATATTCTGAAAGTTACTGATTAAAGTACCATTTTGATTTTGTATCTCAGCCTCTAGCATATTTAGGTACAGACTCTGTATCCATGAATTTTATAAGCACCTGAGGAGATGAACATCTATAAATCTGCAGAGGAGACATGGTAGAAACTCTTCCTTGTGGGGGATAAATAATGGCAACATGTCAGATGTTATTGAGTTAGCCAATGAGGGGTTCGGAGAAGGCAGTGGCATGCCACTGCAGTACTCTTGCCTGGAAAATCCCATGGATGGAGGAGCCTGGTGATCTGCAGTCCATGGGGTCACTAAGAGTCAGACACTACTGAGCGACTTCACTTTCACTTTTCACTTTCACGCATTGGAGAAGGAAATGGCAACCCACTCCAGGGTTCTTGCCTGGAGAATCCCAGGGACGGGGGAGCAGGTGGGCTGCCGTCTATGGGATCACACAGAGTCGGACACGACTGAAGTGACTTAGCAGCAGCAATGAGGGGTTTCATCTGTGGAAGGACTCTGGGATCAGGAATATTTGAAATTCAGCTTTAAATTTTTATTACCTGTGTTGTAATTAATTTACATGGCTTTATTATTTTCAATATGGAAACTTATGAAGATATACATTGGAAAGAAAGGAATATATTTTGTTCATCTCTGTATCAAAATTAAAATCAGCTGTAGAAAAGCCATGAATTAGTTGTGAATATGAGAAGGAGCCAAGAGAGTAGCCCAGAGCTCTGCAATGGCTCTAAATCATCAGGTGTGGATTTGCCAAGTAGCAAAGCAAAGAGTGAATGTCCTTTTATCCTCAATAAGAATGTGCAGTGCACAGAAGTATTAGATGTATTGTTTTTATTATATCTATTTGTGCAGTAACTGTCTTTCAGGAACTAAGTTGAATAAAGAGTCATATAGAGTTTTTTAAACCTCAGGTAACATTTATATGTTTTAGTTAAAAATGCAGTTTCTTGTAGGAAAAAAACATACTTATATGGTTAAAATAGAAGTCCAGATGATTTTTTTCCTCAAGGGTGTCATTTGATGTGTGGAAAAAATATTAGCCTGACATTGGTGATCATCTTTTGTCACCACCTGGCTCAAATGGATATGTTTTAAGCTTAGATTTTGGAACAAGAAAGACATAGCTATGAAAAATGCTATCATCATTTTCACTGGGATAATCTCCAGTGAATTTTGATAATGATAGAGTCTGACAGAGTATTTCTATCTAAACACTTTTTTTATGAAGTAATATAGTATAGAATCTCACTATCGTTCTCCCACTAAGCAAGATTTAAGGGTCTGGTGAGTGTTTCCCTCTGGACAGTGTTAGAAGTTGCACATTTGTAATCAAATGAGTTACATTCTTCTTTACTCAGTTCAGAAAAGAAGAATGTGAACCTCTTTCTATTTGCTCACCACAGATGAAATCAGGCATTCTGCTATTCCCTTAATAACATATAGACAGGGCCATGTCATAGATTGTGAGAAAGTGTTTGATAAATTAATAGAAGCATAGGCTTTAGCACTATTTCTGTGAAAATTTAATGTACTTAATGTGGAATTCAATAGAGTGTGTCTAAACTAAACAGAGCAGTAAATTAAATTTGTATACCTTCATTTTGATTTAAGAAAATAAAAGAATTATTGGTAGAGCATAGAATGTGGATTATTCATAGGACTGGCAGAAATTATTAGTTTTAGATAGATGACACTCTTACTTAAAAGAATGTTTTGATAGTTAACATAAGGCATAATTTGTGAGCTTAAATGTATAGCAAGAGAAGAAAGATATTTGTGTTAAAAATGAAAGGTTAGAAATATCATTTTGTCTGTATCACTTACTTGGAGGAGGAAAAGTCTACAAAAAAAAAAAAAAAAGACAACAACTGGAATTAGAGAACAGAGATTCTATATGGAAAACATGGATTAATGTTTGGAGAAGAAATTTAAGGGGATAACTAGTGCACCTCACAAAAAATTCTCAAATAATAAACGAGAAGATGCAGTTGAGGGATTTAACTGTGTGGGGCTGGCCTTAATGTCATAAACATCTAGGAAACTGAAGGAAGTACATGAAACATTGATTTAATATATAGAAAGACAAACAGGACATAATTTTGATCTCTGAGAGAAGAGAAATAAGCATAGTCAACCCTATGCACCATGGCTTTCTGACCAAAGGAAATGTTTAGGCTTCAGTACAGGGACGAGTAGCCACAGAGACTGGCACTCAGAGACAGAGACCATAGCTCAGGGAGGTCAAGGTGGTTGGGACTGGGGGGCGGGGGTGGGGTGGGGAGAGTGTTAGAGAATTGGGATTAATAGAGAGAGAGAGAACTCTAAGACTCAGTGAAGTGACTCTGTCAGTTCTTCATGCAGGAGAAATTCCCACAAGATCAAGCAAAGAACAACTGTGAAAAAGCCATAACTCAAAAGTACCTGAGAGATGTCTTTGTTCCTACTAGTCACAGTGAACATTTGATAGAGAATCTATCAAGATCTCACACCTTTATTGGGGGGGGGGAACTTACTATAGAGTAAAGGTGACTCTAGAACCATACTAACAGAGCTTAAAAAACAAAGCTTCAAAAGATGAAGCTGATTTGCAAGAACTCTGAAGGGTCTGTGTGAAATCCCATGCTACCTATATGTTCACATGTTAGCCTGCCATAGTTTGATGGAAACTGGGCAAGAGACACAAGTATATTGGATGTGAGACAGAATACAGTTTATTATCTACAGCGATGATGTTAATAGTAAGCAGTGGTCATGTATTTTTGTGTTGGTTTTCTGAATCTCAGTTCCCATTACCCTATACAGCCAAACTGGCAAAGAAAAAAGAGAGATGACACAAATTTTGAACATCAGGAATGAAAGAAGTGATAGTCACATAGATAAAAGAGAAATTAAGTAGAAGATAAGAGAACTTTATGAGCAAATATATGCAATAAAATAGACAACTCAGAAGAAATAGACAAACTCTTGAAGCAAATAACCAAGGTGACATAGGAAGAAACCAAAAATCTTAATGTGCCTATGTATTAGTTTTATTAGGCTGCCATGGCAAAGTACCATAGGCTAGGTGACTTAAGCAACAGAAATTTATTTTCTCATAGTTTAGGAAATTGAAAGTCTGAGATCAAGGTGTAGGCAGATTGATTTCTTGTGAAGACTTTGTTCTCTGCTGTCCCACTCTGTCTTTATGTGATCTTTCCATCTTGCCTCTTGGTGTGTATCTGTCCTCACCTCCTTTTACATAGATCAGATCAGTTGCTCAGTCGTGTCCGACTCTTTGCGACCCCATGAATCTCAGCACGCCAGGCCTCCCTGTCCGTCACCAACTCCTGGAGTTCACCCAGACTCACGTCCATCGAGTCAGTACAGTAATACTATTGTTGTTGTTCAGTTGCTAAGTCTGATTGTTTGTGACCCCATGGATTGCAGCAGGCCAGATTCCCCTGTCCTCCACTTCTTAGAGTTTGCTCAAATACATGTTCATTGAGTTGGTAATACTACCTAACCATCTTATCCTCTGCCACTTGCTTATCCTTTTGCCTTCAATTTTTCCCAGCATCAGTGTCTTTTCCTATGAGTCTTTGCATCAGGTGGCCAAAGTATTGGAGCTTGAGCTTCAGCATCAGTCCTTCCAATGAATATTCAGGGTTTATTTCCTTAGGGTTGACTTGACTCCTTGCTGTTCAAGGGACTCTCGAGGGTCTTCTCCAGCACCACAATTCAAAATTATCAGTTCTTCAGTGCTTAGCTTTCTTTATGGTCCAACTCTCACATCCATACATGACTACTGAAAAAACTATAGCTTTGAATATGCAGACCTTTGTTGGCAAAGTGATGTCTTTGCTTTTTAATATGCTGTTTAGGTTTGTCATAGCTTTCCTTCCAAGGAGCAAGCATCTTTTAATTTCATGGCTGCAGTCATTGTCTGCAGTGATTTTGGAGCCCCCAAAATAAAACCTGTCACTATTTCTACTTTTTTCCCTTCTATTTGCCATGAAGTGATGGGACCGGATGCCATGATCTTTGTTTTTTGAATGTCGAGTTTTAAGCCAGCTTTTTTGCTTACCTCTTTCATCCTCATCAAGAGGCTCTTTAGTTCGCCTTCACTTTCTGCCATTAGAGTAGAAAGATATGCACCTCTGCATATCTGAAGTTGTTGATAATTCTTCCAGCAATCTTGATTCCAGCTTGTGATTCATCCAGCCCAGCATTTTGCATGATGTACTCTGAATATAAGTTAAGTAAGCATGGTGACAGTATACAGCCTTGTTGTACTCCTTTCCCCATTTTGAACCAGTTCAGTTATTCTGTTGGTTTCTAACCATATACACGTTTCTCAGGAGATAGGTGAGGTGGTCAGTTATTCTTCTCTCTTTAAGAATTCTCCACAGTTTGACCAGCCTAGGCAGTCACAGTGGTTTGTTGTGACCCATACAGTCAAAGGCCTTAGCATAGTCAATGAAGCAGAAATAGACATTTTTCTGAGACTCTCTTGCTTTCTCCATGATCCAGCAAATGGTGGCAATTTGGCCTCTTGTTCCTTTACCTTTTTGAAGCTTAGCTTGTACATTTGGAAGTTCTTGGATCACCTACTGTGGAAGCCTAGCCTGAAGGATTTTGAGCAGAAACTTGCTAGCATGTGAAATGAGGTTAAATGTATGGTAGCTTGAGCATTCTCTGGCAAAGAAGGATATTTGGTATTTTGCCCTTCTTTGGGATTGGAATGAAAACTGATCAATAATATTAGATGAGGTCAATTAATCTCACTTTAATTTAACTTAATTTCATGCAAAGATGGGCCCAATAAAGGAGTATGGTAGTTTGAGCATTCTCTGGCAAAGAAGGATGTTTGGTATTTCGCCCTTCTTTGGGATTGGAATGAAAACTGATCAGTAATATTATTGGAGAAGGAAATGGCAACCAACTCCAGTGTTCTTGCCTGGAGAATCCCAGGGACAGGGGAGCCTGGTGGGCTGCCGTCTATGGGGTCGCACAGAGTCAGACACGACTGAAGCAATATTAGATGAGGTCAATTAATCTCACTTTAATTTAACTTAATTTCATGCAAAGATGGGCCCAATAAAGGACATATATGGTATGGACATAACAGAAGCAGAAAATATTAAGAAGAGGTGGCAAGAATACCTAGAATAACTGTACAAAAAAGATCTTCATGACCCAGATAATCACGATGGTGGTATGATCACTCACCTAGAACCAGAAATCCCGGAATGTGAAGTCAAGTGGGACTTAGAAAGCATCACTATGAACAAAGCTAATGGAGGTGATGGAATTCCAGTGGAGCTATTTCAAATCTTAAAAGATGATGCTGGGAAAGTGCCGCACTCAATATGCCAACAAATTTGGAAAACTCAGCAGTAGCCACAGGACTGGAAAAGGTCAGTTTTCATTCCAATCCCAAAGAAAGGCAATGTCAAAGACTGCTCAAACTCCTGCACAATTGCACTCATCTCACATGCTAGTAAAGTAATGCTCAAAATTCTCCAAGCCAGGCTTCAACAGTGCGTGAACCATGAACTTCCAGATATTCAAGCTGGTTTTAGGAAAGGCAGAGGAACCAGAGATCAAATTGCCAACATCCATTGGATCATCGAAAAAGCAAGAGAGTTCCAGAAAAACATCTGCTTCTGCTTTATTGACTATACCAAAGCCTTTGACTGTGTGGATCACAACTAACTGTGGAAAATTCTTCAAGACATGGGAATACCAGACCACCTTACCTGCCCCCTGAGAAATCTGTATGCAGGTCAGGAAGCAACAGTTAGAACTGGACATGGAACAACAGACTGGTTCCAAATAGGGAAGAGTACCTCACGGCTGTATATTGTCACCCTGCTTATTTACTGATATGCAGAGTATATCATGTGAAATGCTAGTCTTGATGAAGCACAAGCTAGAATCAAGATTACCAGGAGAAATATCAGTAACCTCAGATATGCAGATGACACCACCCTTATGGAAGAAAGTGAAGAAAAACTAAAGAGCCTCTTGATGAAAGTGAAAGAAGAGAGTGAAAAAGTTGGCTTAAAGCTCAACA
>NW_011495085.1:2792222-2796425 GCF_000754665.1 Bison bison bison
CAACCTTGATAGCATATTAAAAAGCAGAGACATTACTTTGCCAACAAAGGTCTGTCTAGTTAAAGCTATGGTTTTTCCAGTGGTCATGTATGGATGTGAGAGTTGGACTATAAGGAAAGCTGAGGACTGAAGAATTGATAGTTTTGAACTGTGGTGTTGGAGATCCAACCAGTTCATCCTAAAGGAAATGAGTCCTGAATATTCATTGGAAGGACTCATGCTAAAGCTGAAACTCCAATACTTTGGCCACCTGATGGGAACAGCTAAGTCATTTGAAAAGACCCTGATGCTGGGAAAGGTTGAAGGTGGGAGGAGAAGTGGACAACAAAGGATGAGATGGTTGGTTGGCATCACTTACTCAGTGGATATGAGTTTGAGTATACTCTGGCAGTTGGTTAAGGACAGGGAGGCCTGGCATGCTGCAGTCCATGGGGTCGCAGAGAGTCGGACACGACTGAGCATCTGTACTGAACCCAAAGGTTCCATCTTCAAATTCCATCACATTCTGAGGAACTAGTAAAGCTTTAACATGTAAATTTTGAGGGGACACAATTTAGCTTATGACATTTTACATATTAAAGAAATCAAATTTGTAACACAATTTCTCCACAAAAATGTCTAGGCCCAGGTGCCTTCACTCATGATTTTTTATTATACTTTAAAAAAGAAATAGTGTCAATCCTGCACAAACATTCAGATAAAAGTAGAAAGGATAATGCATCCCATCTTGTTTTATAAGGCTATCATAACTCTGATACAAAACACGAGACATTATGAGAAAAGGATAGATACAAATATCTTCCAAACTGACAAGTTGAATCCCGGAATAAATAAGCATGATAATACATTATGACTGACTGAAGTTTATTTTAGTAAAGGAAGGTTGGTTATGCCTTTAAAAATCAACATAGTTCACCTATTAACAGAATATAGAGAAAAAAAAACATACAATTACATCTGTCTTTCCAGAAAAATTAAAAAAGAATAAGCAGGCATTCGTGATTAAAAAAAAAAATTATTACAAACTCAGAATAGGAGGAAATTTCTTCGTACTGGTAGAGTTAATCTTCAACTATCTTAAGTTAATGTCATACTTAATGGTCAAAATGTAAACCCTTTTACTTCAAGTTCAAAATCAAAGTATGTCCACACTCACCACTTCTTCTCAACATTAGACAGGAGTTCTGGCAATGTAATAAGGCAGTGAATATATATGAAGGCACGCATGTTTTAAATTAAGAGGTATAGCTGTATTTGCAGACAACATGATCATGTCTGTGCTTCCCTTGTGGCTCAGCTGGTATAGCATCCTCCTGCAGTATGGGAAACTTGAGTTCGATCCGTGGGTTGGGAAGATCCGCTGGAGAAAGGAAAGATTACCCACTCTGGCATTCTGGCCTGGAGAATTCCATGGACTGTATAGCGCATGGGGTCGCAAAGAGTTGGACACAACTGAGTGACTTTCACTTTCACTGATCGTGTCTGTAGAAAAATCCATGTGATCTGTAAAATGCCTGTGGTTTATAACATTAGTGACCTTAACAAGGCTGAAAGATATAAGGACAATATAAATTATCAATTCTATTTCTATTTACTAGCAAATAAAAATTGAGATTAAAAAATGTATAAGTCAAACAATGAAATATGTAAAAATCAATATAAGATACAGATAACTTTTTACACTGAAAAGTATAAAATGTTGCCAAGAGAAATTAACAAAGACCTAAGAATAACTGAAGAAACATACAGTGTTTATGAATTACAAGGATCAATATTGTTGAAATATAAATTCCACCAAAGTTGAATCTTTACAGAGTTTAATTTTATTGAAATTAATAAGTAAATTCTAAAATTCATATGAAAATTAAAAACATCTTTGTGTGGTTGCTAAAATAATTTTGAAGAAAGTTGGAAGATTTATATGCATGATTTTAAGATGTACTAATTTTCAAATAGTGATGTCTGTTTCTCTTGCCAAATACAGTAGAGCCCTCAAGACTTTTGGGGTGATGGAATTATTCTTTGTTGTGATGGTAGTTATATGGATATATGAATATGTGTGTGTGCATGCATGTGTGCATTCTGTGTGCTAAATCGCTTCAGTTGTGTCCGATGCTGTGAGCTCCTCAGACTCCTCTGTCCATGGCTTTCTCCAGGCAAGAATACTGGATTGGGTTTCTATGCTCTCCTGCAGGAAGATCTTGATCCAGGGATCAAAACAACGTTTCTTAAGTCTCCAGCATTGGCAAACAGGTTCTTTACCACTAGGACTGCCTGGCAAGTCCCATGTACATACAGACACACACACACACACATACACATATATGTGTGTGTATATACGTATATACTTTTAAAGACACTACTTGTATACTCAGAAAGGATGCCTTTTAATTATATATAAATTTTATCTCTATATTTTGTTGTTCAGTCACTAAGTCGTGTCTGACTCTTTGTGACCCCATGGGCTGCAGCATGCCAGGCTTCCCTGTCTTTCACCATCTCCTGGAGCTTGCTCAAACTCATATCCATTGAGTCAGTGATGCCATCCAACCATCTTGTCCTCTGCCTTAAAAAAACTATAAAAAGAGTGAAAGAAGAAATCTGGGGTTAAAACAGTTGGCTTGTCCTGAACTATTCAAAACTATTTATAAGTAGAATTGAACTTTCCACTCATTTGAATTTAGCGTCAGTCAATATTTAATTTGTTTAAGGTAATACTAGAATAGGTCGTGTGTCACTTCTCGTTGGAAAATTAAAACAGATAAAATGATTCCCCAAGCTCTCTTTCCCTCTGATGATATTTGGGATGGTGATTTCTTTATTAGCACAGATTTCTGAGTGACCTGGGTTAAGGAGAGGCTGCCTGTTGATGCAGGATAGATGTGTAATGCAGCTTGGTGGTTTTAAACTACCAAGATTTTGTTTTTATTCTAATTTTGGGTTGTTTTTGCTGTCGTAGGTTAAAAATAGCCTACCTGGACTGACACAAAAATGTTTCCTTATATAAATGTGCCCGGCTTAATTATAGTCTTACTGTGTGTATGGGCCCATAATTTCCTAAGGAAATGCAGTCTATTTATATAGCTTTGTCCATGATTTCTATTCTTAGGTATGCCTGTTGGTTTCTTTCTATTTTAATACTACACCCTCTAATTCCTATATTCATTAAGATACACAAAAAGATGTTGTGAGGGCAAACTACCATGTCTGCCAGAGGGTATCTTCATTGCAACTAAGTCCTTCTTAATATTCAGCTGAAGAAAAGTCACATAAATCAATTAAATTCTCAGTGTCATATAACTACCACTGTTTAAAGAAAGTGAAAGTGCTAGTCACTCAGTCGTGTCCGACTCTCTGCGGGCCCATGGACAAGTAGCCCACCAGGCTCTTCTGTCCATGGAATTCTCCAGGCAAGAATACTGGAATGGGTTGCCATTTCCTTCTGAGGGGGCTCTTCTCAAACCAAGGATTGAACCTGGGTCTCTAACCCAAGGATTGAATCCGGGTCTCCTGCATTACAGACATGTTCTTTACCATCTGAACCACCAGGGAAGCCTTTAATGGTGACTCATTCCAGTATTCTTGCCTGGAAAATTCCAGGGACAGAGAAGCCTGATGGGCTACAGTTCAGGGGCCCACAAAGAGTTGGATACAACTGAGCACAACAACAAATCACTGATTATCCATTCTGTAATTATTGAACAGAATTTAAGTTACCTGTTTAACATTTTTTTAATAAGATTCTTTTTTAAATTTTATTTTATTTAACTTTACAATATTGTATTGGTTTTGCCATATATCAAAATGAATCTGCCACAGGTATACATGTGTTCTATTCCCCATCCTGAACCCTCTTCCCTCCTCCCTCCCCATACCATCCCTCTGGGTCGTCCCAGTGCACCAGCCCGAAGCATCCAGTATCATGCATCGAACCTGGACTGGCAGCTCATTTAACATATGATATTATACATATTTCAATGCCATTCTCCCAAATCATCCCACTTCTCCCTCTCCCACAGAGTCCAAAAGACTGTTCTATACATCAGTGTCTCTTTTGCTGTCTCGTATACAGGGTTATTGTTACCATCTTTCTAAATTCCATATATATGCATTAGTATACTGTATTGGTGTTTTTCCTTCTGGCTTACTTCACTCTGTATAATAGGCTCCAGTTTCATCCACCTCATTAGAACTGATTCAAAT
>NW_011495085.1:2797872-2798162 GCF_000754665.1 Bison bison bison
CTCTGTGAAGAATACCATTGGTAGCTTGACAGGGATTGCATTGAATCTATAAATTGCTTTGGGTAGTATACTCATTTTCACTATATTGATTCTTCCAACCCATGAACATGGTATATTTCTCCATCTATTAGTGTTCTCTTTGATTTCTTTCACCAGTGTTTTATAGTTTTCTATGTATAGGTCTTTAGTTTCTTTAGGTAGATATATTCCTAAGTATTTTCTTCTTTTTGTTGCAATGGTGAGTGGAATTGTTTCCTTAATTTCTCTTTCTATTTTCTCATTATTAGTGT
>NW_011495085.1:2799352-2799541 GCF_000754665.1 Bison bison bison
GTGTTTCCTTGTTAATTTTCTGTTTAGTTGATCTATCCATAGGTGTGAGTGGGGTATTAAAGTCTCCCACTATTATTGTATTATTGTTAATTTCTCCTTTCATACTTGTTAGTATTTGTCTTACATATTGCGGCACTCCTATGTTGGGTGCATATATATTTATAATTGTTATATCTTCTTCTTGGATTG
>NW_011495085.1:2799950-2800826 GCF_000754665.1 Bison bison bison
TTCCCCATTTTAGGGAAGTTTTCAACTATTATCTGCTCAAGTATTTTCTCATGGTCTTTCTTTTTGTCTTCTTCTTCTGGAACCCCTATGATTCGAATGTTGTAGCGTTTAATATTGTCCTGGAGGTCTCTGAGATTGTCCTCATTTCTTTTAATTTGTTTTTCTTTTATCCTCTCTGATTCATTTATTTCTACCATTCTATCTTCTAATTCACTAATCCTGTCTTCTGCCTCTGTTATTCTACTATTTGTTGTCTCCAGAGTGTTTTTGATCTCATTCATTGCATTATTCATTATATATTGACTCTTTTTTATTTCTTCTAGGTCCTTGTTAAACCTTTCTTGCATCTTCTCAATCCTTGTCTCCAGGCTATTAATCTGTGATTCCATTTTAATTTCAAGATTTTGGATCAATTTCACTATCATTATTCAGAATTCTTTATCAGGTAGATTCCCTATCTCTTCCTCTTTTGTTTGGTTTGGTGGACATTTATCCTGTTCCTTTACCTGCTGGGTATTCCTTTGTCTCTTAATCTTGTTTAAATTGCTGAGTTTGGGGTGTCCTTTCTGTATTCTGGCAGTTTGTGGAGTTCTCTTTATTGTGGCATTTCCTCACTGTGTGTGGGTTTGTACAGGTGGCTTGTCAAGGTTTCTTGGTTAGGGAAGCTTGTGTCGGTGTTCTGGTGGGTGGAGCTGGATTTCTTCTCTCTGGAGTGCAATGAAATGTCCAGTAATGAATTATGAGATGTCTATGGTTTTGGGGTAACTTTGGGCAGCCTGTATATTGGAGCTCAGGGCTGTGTTCCTGTGTTGCTGGAGAATTTGCTTGGTATGTCTTGCCCTGGAACTTGTTGGCCCTTGTGTGGTGCTTGGTTTC
>NW_011495085.1:2801070-2801889 GCF_000754665.1 Bison bison bison
ATGGAGAAGAGAAGAGGGAGGAGGGAGTTAGAGGTGACCCGAATGAGATGAGGTGGAATCAATAGAGGAAAGAGCAGGCTAACCAGTAATCACTTCCTTATGTGTACTCCACAACTGGACCACTCAGAGATGTTCATGGAGTTATACAGAGAAGAGAAGAGAAGAGGGAGGAAGGAGACAGAGGTGGCCAGGAGGATAAAAGGAGGGAATGAAAAGGAGAGAGACAGATCCAGCCAGTAATCAGTTCCCTAAGTGTTCTCCACCGTCTGGAACACACAGAAATTCACAGAGTTGGATAGAGTAGAGAAGGGTTAGGGAGGAGACACAGGCTACCTGGTGGAAAAAAAGGAGGGTCCGAAGGGGGAGAGAGCAGTCAAGCCAGTAATCTTGCTCCCTAGTGAAAAATGGGTACTGAAGACTGGGTTCTTAAAGATACAAAATTGGTAACAAATACCTAAAAGCAAAAATTAAAAATCAGAGTAGAGTTTGGAATTTCAAAAATACAATGTTAAAGAAAAGAAGAAGGAAAAGAAAGAGAAAAAAACAAAAACAAAAACAAAGTCACAAAAATTATAAACAAGATATAGGTACAAAATTGATAACAAATACCAAAAAGCTAAAATTAAAAATCTAGAGCAGAGTTTGGAATTTCAAAAATACAATGTTAAAGAAAAGAAGAAAAAAAAAAACAAGGTCACAAAAGTTATAAAAATATATATATATGAAGTTTGCTTTTTTTTAAAAAAAAGGGTCTTTTTTTTTTTTTTGCAAAGTAATAGTAGGTTATAAAGTGAAAATTAAAGGAGTAATAGAGAACTT
>NW_011495085.1:2802082-2826393 GCF_000754665.1 Bison bison bison
CGATTCCCTCTGTTATAGCTTCTTCTGTTTGCTGGTCTCTTCAGTGTCTGATTTCTGCCCTGATACAAAGGGGGCGGTGGTGGACACCTTTTTTTTTTTTTTTTAAGGCTCACTTGTTCAGTCGTGCTGTGGGGAGGAAGGGACGCTGCAAATAAATAATACTGGCATGTGCTCGCAGTGCCTCAGCCACACTGGGCCTGCCCCCGCTCATGGTGAGTGTAGCCTCCCTGCCCACACTGCTCAGGCTCTAGATTGCTCTGCCGGGAACCATCCAAGGCCGGCCCTGGGCTGCTTGCACCTCCCAGGTCTAAGACGCTCAGGTTCAGGCACTCAGGTAGTTCTCAGAGGCACAGACTCAGTTGGGCCTGCATTTTGTGCCCTTCCCAGGTTGGAGCAGCTCAGAAAAGAAAGACAAGACATATACTTGTCTTTCAATGATGAGGTGTTTGGGAGCGTGGTTGCTGCGACTTATCACCTCCCCGTCTCTCTGTTATCTGGGTGTACAACTGGCACACCTTCACAGGCGGATGTTGACTGTCCAGAACCCCAAGAAGTTTTAGTTAGCAAAGAAGCCTGCTTACAGTTTTGTAGATAATGTCTCTCTGGGGCTGCAATTGCCCCCTTCTGGCTCTGGCTGCCTGTCACCAGAGGGGGACAGTCTGCAGCTGGCTATCTCTGTACAGTCCTTTGTTCCGTGTATGGGCCTGGCGGTGTCTTAGGTTAGGGCTGGCTTTTTGCATGGTAGATATCCCACAGTCTGGCTTGCTAGCCCAGATTATTTTGCTCAGGTAGCACTCAGGGTATTCAGGCCAGATCCTTACTCTAAGCGATGCAGCCCACGCCGCGCCTCCCTGTCCAGCCCCTGCTTGCTAATGGCAGATGCAGGCATCTGCGCTGCTTCTCCGCTGGGGGAGTTACCCTAGGGCTCGTGATCTGTGGGTTTTAATTGTTTATTTATTTTTCCTCCCTGTTATGTTGCCCTCTGTGCTTCCAAGGCTCGGCACAGACTCAGCAGTAAGAATGTGTCCTGGTGTTTGGAAACTTCTCTCTTTTTAAGACTCTCTTCCCAGGATGGAGCTCCCTCCCTACCTCTTTTGTCTCTCTTTTTATCTTTTATATTTTTTCCTACCTCCTTTCGAAGAGTTGGGTTGCTTTTCTGGGTGCCTGATGTCCTCTGCCGGCATTCAGAAGTTGTTTTGTGGAATTTACTTGGCGTTTAAATGTTCTTTTGATGAATTTGTGGGGGAGAAAGTGTTCTCCCCGTCCTACTCCTCCGCCATCTTCCCTGTTTAACATTTTAAGGGACATTCATTGTTAAAATTATTCATAGATTCATTGGGATGACACCAGATTTAGAAGAAGGAAAAAACAGTAAATTTAAGATTCATGAGAATTCAATATAAGAAAATGTGCAGTATTTACAACAGAATGACATGTTACATTTCTCTTTCCAAAAGCCAGAAGTTATGGACTTTTGGTTAAATGACTGGAAAACACAGCAGTTGAGAACATGGTCTCCCAAGGCAGGCTCCTTCAGGTCAAATCCCAGTTCTGCTATTTACTCATTACTTACCCTTTTTAATTTGGTTAACATCTCTTTCCCTCAATTTTTTTTCAAGCTTAAAAAAAGACAAAAAGTTATTCTCTACATCATATTGTTGCTTTGATGAATGGATTCCCTGGTAGCTCAGTTGGCAAAGAAGAGTTGGCAGGAGACCCCAGTTCGATTCCTGGGTTGGAAAGATCTGCTGGAGAAGGAATAGGTTACCCACTCCAGTATTTTGGGTTTCCCCTGTGGCTCAGCTGGTAAAGAATCTGCTTGCAATGAGGGAGGCCTGGGTTCAATCCGTGGGTTGGGAAGATCTCCTGGAGAAAGGAATGGCTACCCACTCCAGTATTCTGGCTGGGAGAATTCCATAGACTGTATAGTCCGTGGGGTCACAAAGAGTTGGACACTACTGAGGACTTTCACTTTCAACATCTCTTTCCCTCAATTATTTTCAAGCTTGAAAAAGACATAAAATTGTTCTCTACATCATATTGTTGCTTTGATGATTGAAATGAGCCAACAGAGAAATTAGAACAATGCCTACTATCATGTATTATTTTTGTTCTCTTACATTCCTGCCAATGTACATTTCAAGTGAGCACCACTCCGCTTAAACTTGCTTCCCCAGCACTGTGCACAGTTGCTTGGGGCTTCTCTTCATCAGCTGGCCAGCAGATGGGTAAAGAGTAGCCTCAGTCAATGCAAATTTGTTTGCCTTTAGAACTATGCTGCTGAAGTTCTTTCTGAATGGATATGAAATTAGTTTATACCCTTTAAAAGACCAGTCTTTCATGCATGTTAAACTAGAGACTGATTAATTTACTGAATATTCCATACATACACAAAACCAGCAGTTTTGGATTGGATAACGTGTAAATCTATTTTCAGTCTATTTTCGGTAAAATGTTTGTAAGTTTTGGGTAAGGTTGTACACTGGAGAGCATTGTTATTTCCTTTATAATGCCTAGGGGCAAACTGCCAGGAATAATAGATTTTGCTTTTATTAACTTTTGCTCAGTCTTTGATTCTGGGGATAGGAATTGTTATGGGCTAAGTTTAATTGGCTGAACATAAACTCTTGACAATCGATTTCCCTGTGGAAGCTGAATTGTAGTATTGTAGTAGCTACCTGAGAGTCAGGCTGTGCCTCTGTCTCTTAATTGTTAGTGATTTCCAGTGACACAAAAGAGGGGTATTTTCTCTCTTTCCCTTAAAAACATTTTCCTTAGTAAATCAAAGATGCTTAGTCATGTGTGACTCTTTGTGACCCAACCAGGCTCCTCTGTCCGTGGGATTTCCCAGGCAAGAATACTGGAGTGGGTTACCATTTCCTACTCCAGGGGGTCTTTCTGACCCAGGGATTGAACCTATGTATCTTGTGTCTCTTGCATTGGTAGGCAAATTCTTTACTGCTATACATCTTAGAAGCCCAAGTCAATACTATTTTTTAATTAACTAGACATTGTTTTAGTGAATGGAAGGAGGTGAATTTTCTTATACCTGACAATGCTAAGAAAGAGATATGAAATTACAACTGAGATGCAGATGAAGAAAATTATGGAGAATACTCCATTAATACTCCAAATAATGCTCCAGCTTTATTCATTGCTCTAGTCTTCTTGTAGACCACAGAAAAAATTTCTCACTTCTAGCTCAAAGGACTTCGCTAAAAATCTATTTTACAATGGTTAATGAATAAGTTTCTTGTGAAAGTTCATCTCCAAAACATGTGATCATTCTAACAGTTTTGATATCTTCCTTTACTCAAAGACAACAAAATAAAATAGAAATGATTACATACCATTACAGAGAAGGCATCCAGTCATTCTTTAAGATTACAGTGATATAATCAATCCTGTATTTGCCTTAGAGAAATTGTGTCTTATTAGCTCATCTCAGAGATGACTCTTTCATTAAAAGGGGACACACTGCTTCACTGCTTTTAGTGTTATAACAATAAAGCCTTTTCTTATCTTCTCATTCTCAGTGTGAACTCATTTCCTCTTTTAGAACTCTCCATTGGGTGGAAATTTTGAATGCTACAGCCAGAACCAACTTTCTCTTATGTTCCTGAAAAGAAATGTAAGATCTTTCTAAAAAATTCTGTTTCAGACCTGACCGATTACCTCCCCTCAGAGTCAGTACATGGTCACTCTAGGTTATATTGTGTATCTTTGATTTTCTCCATTTCTGTGGCCCTTTTTGTTTGAAAGAAAGGATCAGGCAACCTGAGTCCAGAAAAGGCCTCACAACTGAGTTGAGATATCAATGGTTGGAATTGGGAAGACTTAACTTAATTCTTTTGAAGTGAGAAATGGACCCAACATTGAGAAAAATGGGCAATCTCAAGAGGCTTATTTACAACTTTAAAATATGACCCTTAGGTATCTAAGTTGGTGAAAAATTCAAAAAACAAAAAGTCAATTAAAAAAAACAAAAAATGTGTAACACTTGAAATAGTAAAAATCTTGTGTTGCTCCTGACTGTATTGGTGTGTAGTATACTCATCTTATGAGGCTTAAATATTCAGGCCCAGTAATTAATATGTACCAAACTTTCTTACATTGAAACTTCAAACTGAATTTTTCCAGAACTGACTTTATATTGCCACATTATTAACACTGTTTTCTACTTTTTATTTTTTATCAAAGTATAGTTGATATATGATGTTTTTATAAGTTACAGATGTACAGCATAGTGATTGACAATTTTTCAAGGTTATACTCCATTTATAGTTATTATAAAATATTGGTTATATTCCCTGTGTTGTACCATATATCCTTGTAGCCTTTTTTGAATATAAATTATGTATTATTTTTGAATATAGACTCATAGAATTTATGGTTATTGTTTCTAAAAAATGGCTTGTGTTTTAACTATTTACACAGCTCAGCCTGTGGCACTTTTCTCTGCTCTTGGCTGTTCTGAGGCTCCTGTATGTTTTCAAGAGCTAGACCTTTGAGAGGAGACTGTATAATTGGGTCAAGTCCCTGGAAAATAAGGTGAACAAATTGTGTGCCCAAGTTCACAGTGTACTCAATTATTTTTGTAGCCTTTCTGTCATAGCCTCTTGTTTAATCCACAAACTTCACTTATTCCAACTTACTCACTAGTCAAAGAGGTAACATGAAACATGATCAATAAAACCTGTAAAATCTATTCAATATAATAATATAAAATATCTAGTTGGCATAAAAAATAAAACTATTAAACTGTTATTGGTTTAATTGAAGTTGATAGTCATTCAGTTCAGTTGCTCAGTTGTGTCTGACTCTTTGCGACCCCATGGACTACATACAGCACACCAGGCCTCCCTGTCCATCACCAACTCCCAGAGTTTACTCAGACTCATGTCCATCTAGTCGGTGATGCCATGCGACCATCTCATCCTCTGTCATTTTCTCCTCCTCCTGCCTTCAACCTTTCCCAGCATCAGGATCTTTTCTAAATCAGTTCTTCACATCAGGTGGTCAAAATATTAGAGTTTCAGCTTCAGCACCAATCCTTCCAATGAATATTCAGGACTGATTTCCTTTCAGATTGACTGGTTTGATCTCCTTGTCATCCAAGGGACTTAAGAGTCTTCTCCAACACCATAATTCAAAAGTTCAAAAGAATTTTCAAAAAAATTCTTCAGCGCTCAGCTTTCTTTATAGTCCAGCTCTCTCATCCATACATGACTACTGGAAAAACCATAGCATTGACTATGTGGATCTTTGATAGTCATTAATCTGTCTGAAATAATTCTATTACATTAGGTTAGTGCCTAATGTATATGTCTGCCTTCCTGAAGACAACTCTGGAAAAAGTGTTGGCAATAAGGTCTGAATTCCCATTGCTGCCCTCTTTCAAGACTTTTGCTAAAGTTTAATTCAAATTCCTAAGATTCCATTTGAAATAAAAGTACATGCTTTCTAGGGATATGAAAGCCCTTCATTCAAGAGAGACAAGTTCTATTTTCATCACTATAACCATTCTTAATAAGAATGTTCCACAGGAAAATGATGGTTATACTATCATAATAATAACAGTGATGCTGCCAACTAACTGGAGAAAGGAATGGCAGTCCACTCCAGTACTCTTGCCTGGAGAATCCCATGGACAGAGGAGCCTGGCAGGCTATGGTCCGTGGGATCTCAGAGAGTCAGACATGACTGAGCGACTAACATTACACACTACACTGCCAAGTAATGTGAGTTCCCAAGCGTCTCTCTATAACATCCAATTCTGCCAAGACTGCACAAGAACTGCTCTGTCTGCACAGAAATTCCTCTTTAAAAAAAAAAAAAGCAAATTAAAGTTTCCTCTGGAATATGAGTCATTTGTAACTGACTTCACTGAAGTACAGACTCACTGTGTGCCTGATGACTGAGACTGTGGTTAAAATGAGAACGTATTGCTTTCCCCGGGATACAAGAAAAACTACTGCCAACTGTTGGCTTAAAACAATAGACATTTATTGTCTTGTGGTTCAGGAAGCTAGGAATCTGATCTCAAGATATTGGCATGGTTGGGTCCTTCTGCAGGATCTGAAGAAGCGATCTTTGTCTCTTGCTTAGCCTCTGGGGGCTCCTGCAACCCTTGGCATCCCTTGACTTGTGGCTGCATCCCTGCAATCTCTGCCTTTATCTCTGCGTGGCCTCCACCTGTGAGTATGTCATCTGTGTCTCTGTGTCCAAACATCCCACTCCTTCCTCTTATAAAGACTCCAGTCATTACACTGGGGGCTCACCCTGATCCAGTATGACCTCGGCTCAACTTGATTACATCTGCTAAGATCTTATTTCCATATAAGTGTACATTCACAAGGACAGGGGTAAGGATTTGTATCTAACTTTGGAAGAAATATAGTTCAATACACTTGGCAACTCAGTGTTATAGAACCTACCAGTCAATGCAGCACTCGCAGGAGATGTGGGTTCGATCCCTGGGTCAAGGAAGAGGAACTAACAGCTACTCCAGTATTTTTGCCTGGGAGATCCCATGGACAGGTGGGCTACAGTCTATGGGGTCGCAAAGAGTCAGGCATGACTTAATGACTAAACAACAATAACAAATGCAATACACTAGAGAAGGGATAGGTAAGAATGTGTCAAAGAACTGAATGGAGACGCAAGACAAATTAATTCCTTGTAATGGGATAGACTTAAACATTTTGGTTCATTTAATCAGCTAAAATTTAAATATCATTTTATAGATGATTTGTAGTTATATTATCAGTTCTATTTTGTTATCATTATTGTTAATTACAATTTTCTAGACACAGATGGCTCAAAGAGAGAAGGAAAGAGAGCAAAAGTAAAATCATCAGTTTTTTAATAAGATTCAAACTTTAGGAGCAAAATTAATTTGAATATGAGGAATTATAAATAATTACAGTTCAAAGCTTATTTTTTTTTCTCAAATAAATACAATCTTTTTCTTAAATACAGCTTCAGAAAAATGCTATTATTCTGGTGGTAAATAGCCAACATTTTCAATTTGCTGTATGATATTAGTTTCTATAGAATAATTTTTTAGTATAGTCATTGCCAATCTGATTTAGGTCAGATTTTTGGAGGTCCCTAGTTACTTCTATCACATAATAATCTGGATGTATTATCTCAATCTAGGAATTGCTTTAACAGATAGCTCTACATAATATTTATTTATTATTTGATATAAAGGTTAAACATAAATACTGAAAAAGATAGTTTACTATTCTAGGTAACATAATTACATCTTAAACTAATTTATGGAAAATAATGTTACATCAGGTCACCTTATTCAGATGCCTTTCCCCCTCCTCAAAGAGACTCTCTTGGGAAGTTTACTAGAAGTAGTACTGTATAAAACTGGGTAGGCTATGAATGCTTTGTAGAGATTTATTTTTATTACAGAGTTAGACATTTGGTTCCTCTTTTCAAACTTTAAGCTAAAATTAATCTCTGGATAGTAATCTCTGTACTATAAATTTGTGCAAAGTGTTTTGTTTATTCAAAGAGGCTTTGTATCCTTCTCTGCAGATATTCCTTTAGTTTAACATTGAAGAAAGTCCTGCTATCCTAATTTCAAGTACTTGTTCTTTTTATTTTCCTTAATTTCTCAAACAGCAGTGTTACTTCTATTTCTGAATCCTTGAGTTTCACTGGTAAATAACTTCACTTCATAGCAAGTTGTGTAAGGATGATTATGAGTTTAGCTTATATGCTCTGCTTCATTTCTCACCTCTACTTTGTATGTAACATATCCAGTTTTTCTGAAATATTTGCTCTTGTTGGTAGGGGCCATTGACCTTTTAAACATCTGTTGCCCATTTGAAACTTGTCCTTTGTTTCAGCTGTTACATCACTGCTCTCATCCTCTCCAAATATTCTGTCCAGCTGACTTCTCATATTCTGTTCTCTGATTCAGCATCTTATCCAGGACATTCTAACTTGTGTACTCCTTCCTCCTGGTCTGGATTAAATGTGTGTTCCCATAATTATAGTGATCATATAATTGTCATTCCCTACCAGGACACTGAGAGTCAAGTAGGGTGCTAACCAGATGAGGCTCTAGGGAACTGACATAAATGAATTTTTCTAGGTTACCTGACAGGCATGGTCAGAGGATAGTGTATTTATTGTGGGTTACATTATAATTATTATTATGCTTTCCACAATACTGCTAGCTTTCTGTGGGTAGTGATTATGTCCTCTAATTCTGGACCCCAGTACTTGGTATTTCATAAATGTTTCTTGAAATGAAATAAAAAATAAAATGAAATCAATGAATGTATAAATATGTAAAGAAGGAGCTGGAATAGGTAAGATCTGAGCCTGCTAGGCTAGGCTCCTCTGTCCATGGAATTCTCCAGAAAGAATACTGGAGTCGGTTGCCATTCCTTTCTCCAGGGGATCTTCCTGACCCAGGAATTTAACCCTGGTCTCCTGCATTGCAGGCAGATTCTTTACCATCTGAGCCACTAGGGAAGCCCCAAGCCTCTTTTCAGTTATACAGGAATTTAGCAGTTATGGTGGTTATGAAAATGGCCCATTTACCTTGACCTTTGTACCAGGCTTCTCATGCTGCTCCCAGCCAGTGGTCGAGCACAGTGGGGGTACTAATACAGGCTCATTCCAGCAAGAGAGTTTTTCATATTTATTCATTTACTCTGTTAACAGGCAGCTTTGGCTGAAAGACCCCACATAGACCTGGCAGATCTTTCTTACCCATGCAGAGCAGTCAGATTCTTCCCACCAGTTCCCCTTCCTTTTCCCTTTTCCTTCAATGGCTTATCTATCTTTACTTTTTTTTCTCTCCTTTATCCACAATTGGCATGTCCCCCAATAAATTTGTTGTGTATTATTGTAAGGTAAATAATGTCCCCCCAAAGATGTCTATGTCCCAGTGCCCCAAATCTGTAAGTTTACATGACAAAAGGGACTTTGCAGATGTGATTGCATGAAGAATTTGGGTATGGAAGGTTATCCTAGATTATCAGAGTGGACCCAACATAGTCATGAAGATCTTTATAAGAGGAAGGCCTAAAGGTCAGAGAGAAAGAAAAGGCACTGTGACGGCACAACCAGAAGAAGGAGAGGCGACAATGGAAACAGGCTGACATGAGGCAGCCAGGGGTCCAGGAGTTCAGGGAGCTTCTAGAAACTGAAAAGGCAAGAATTGGATTCCCTCATAGAGACTCTGGGAGGAACACAGCCTTTTTGATTCTAGCCAGTAAGATCTGCTTCAGAGTTCTGTCCATCAGAATTTTAAGGTATACATTTGTGTTGTTTTAAGCCCTGGCATTTTTGGTCCTATATTACAGCAGTTATAGGGATTCCCTATAACACTAACAGAGTTTTGCCAAGAGAATGCACTGGTCATAGCAAACACCCTCTTCCAACAACATAACGGAAGACTCTACACATGGACATCATCAGATGGTCAACACTGAAATCAGATTGATTATATTCTTTGCAGCCAAAGATGGAGAAGCTCTATACTGTCACAAAAAACAAGACTGGGAGCTGACTGTGGTTCAGATCATGAACTCCTTATTGCCAAAATCAGACTTAAATTGAAGAAAGTGGGGGAAACCATTAGATACCATTCAGGTATGACCTAAATCAAATCCTTTATGATCATACAGTGGAAGTGACAAACAAATTCAAGGGATTCGATCTGACAGAGTGCTGAAGAATGATGGACGCAGGTTCGTGATATGGTACAGGAGGCAGTGATCAAGACCATCTCCAAGAAAAAAAATGTAAAAAGGCAAAATAGTTGTCTGAACAGGCCTTACATGTAGCTGAGAAAAGAACATAAGCTAAAGACAAATGAGAAAAGGAAAGATACACACATCTGAATGAAGAGTTCCAAAGAATAACAAGGAGAGATAAGAAAGCCTTCCTCTGTGATCAGTGCAAGAAATAGATGAAAACAATAGAATGGGAAAGACTAGAGATCTCTTCAAGAAAATTAGAGATACCAAGGGAACATTTCATGCAAAGATGGGCACAATATAGGACAGAAATGATAAGGACCTAACAGAAGCAGAAGATTTTAAGAAGAGGTGGCAAGATCACACAGAAGAAGTATACAAAAAACCTTCATGACCCAGATAACCATGATAGTGTGATCACTCATCTAGAGCTAGACATCCTGGAATCTGAAGTCAAGTGGGCCTTAGAAAGCATCACTATGAACAAAGCTAGTGGAGGTGATGGAATTCCAGTTGATCTATTTCAAATCCTAAAAGATGGTGCTGGGAAAGTGCTACACTTGATATGCCAGCAAATTTGGAAAACTCAGCAGTGGCCACAGGACTGGAAAAGTTCAGTTTTCATTCCAATCCCAAAGAAAGGCAATGCCAAAGAATGTTCAAACTACCACACAATTGCACTCATCTCACACACTAGTAAAGTAATGCTCAAATTTCCAAGCCAGGCTTCAACCGTATGTGAACTGTGAAATTCCAAATGTTCAAGCTGCTTTTAGAAAAGGCAGAGGAACCAGAGATCAAACTGCCAACATCCGTTGGATCATGGAAAAAACAAGAGAGTTCCAGAAAAACATCTATTTCTGCTTTATTGATTAAGCCAAAGTCTTTGTGTAGATCACAACAACCTGTGGAGTATTCTGAAAGAGATGGGAATACCAGACTACCTGACATGCTTCCTGAGAAATCCGTATGCAGGTCAACAAGCAACAGTTAGAACTGGACATTGAAAAACAGACTAGTTCCAAATTGGGAAATGAGAACATCAAGGCTGTATATTATCACTCTGTTTATTTAACTTATATGCAGAGTACATCATGTGAAATGCCAGGCTGGATGAAACACAAGCTAGAATCAAGATTTCTGGGAGAAATATCAGTAACCTCAGATACACAGATAACACCATCCTTATGGCAGAAAGCTAAGAACTAAAGGGCCTCTTGATGGAAGTGAAAGAAGAGAGTGAAAAAGTTGGCTTAAAACTTATCATTCAGAAAACTAAGATCATAGCATCCTGTCCCATCACTTCATGGCAAATACATGGGGAAACAATGGAGACAGTGAGACACTTTATGTTCTATGGCTCCAAAATCATTGCAGATGGTGACTGCAGCCATGAAATTAAAAGACTCTTTGACTTGGAAGAAAAGCTATGACCAACCTAGACAGCATGTTAAAAAGTAGAGAGATTACTTTGCCAACAAAAGTCCATCTAGTCAAAGCTATGGTTTTTCCAGTAGTCATGTGTGGATGTGAGCGTTGGAATATAGAGAACGCTGAGTGCTGAAAAATTGATGCTTTCAAATTGTGGTGCTGGAGAACTCTTGAGAGTCCCTTGGACTGCAAGGAAATCCAACCAGTCCTTCCTAAAGGAAATCTATTGAGCTGAATATTCATTGGAAGGACTGATGCTGAAGCTGAAACTTCAATACTTTGGCCATCTGATGTGAAGAACTGACTCATTGGAAAGGATCCTGATGCTGGGAAAGATTGAAGGCAGGAGGAGAAGAGGATTACAGAGGAGATGGTTGGATGGCATCACAGATTCAGTGGGCATGAGTTTGTGTAAGCTCTGGGAGTTGGTGATGGACAGGGAAGCCTGGTGTGCTGCCGTCCATGGGGTCGCAAAGAGTCGGACATGACTGAACAACTGAACTGAACTGATAGGACTTCCCTCGTTGCTCAGATAGTAAAGAATCTGCCTGCAATGCAGGAGACCCTAGTTTGATCCCTGGGTTAGGAAGATCCCCTGGAGAAAGAAATAGCTACCCACTTTAGTATTTTTGCCTGGGAAGCGCCATGGACAGAGGAGCTTGATGGCTACAGTCCATGAAGTCACAGAGTCGGACAGGACTGAATGACCAACACTTTCTTACTTAGGAAGCTGACACAAACATCTCATTCTTTTTTAACATCTTCTTGGGAATCTGAACTAACCCAGTTTTGATTGTTTAGTTTCACTATCTGATGAAAAATATATATATATGAGCAATGACTTAAGGGATTATTCATAAAGTTTTTTCATTGTTTTGTCACTTTTGAAAGTCTTTAATTTTTAAGGAAATAAAAGTACTAAGATGAGATGAAGTTCCCCTCAAACTTCAAACAGCAGCTTAAATCATTTAGAAATATTATACATAATATCTGTGCTGGAGGAAAGATGTTTCCCAGACATATACGTTGATAAAATATTGAGAAATCATCCTAAATAATGGATGATGCCAGTTAGAGGGAGAAAGCAGTAGTCTCAATCTTTGTCCTGGAATACATTATAGAGTTTTGTCCATGTTTATTAGACTGAAAAGCCTAATTTCTTAGGCAAGTTCTAAGAAGGCTTTTATTTTTCAGAAATGTAGATGGACAAGGAGGGTATGAGACCCTGCCTGCCAGGCATTTAGCCTGTGTGCCTGCTGCGTGCACAGAGCAGCATGGAAGCCACCCCACAATGCTGTTTTGTTTAATTTCATGCTTTGATTCCATCTGATAACTTACACAGTACAGAGAGCATTGTGCTCTTCATAACAGTCTTTGATATTAGTCAAGTCCATGATAAGTAAGCCTGATGGTAACTTACAGACCAGTAGACTTGAAACTTTTTAGAATTCCTTAGAAACTTAAAATCAAATTATCTGTTAAATCTGAAGAGAGGGCTGTAAAACATGTTGTCTTCATACCTTTCTTTGTGTGAGCTTGTCATATCTTACCTTTTTATCTGCTCTGCTTAGATTTCATGTATTCTGATGCATTCTGTGGAGTGTCTTTATTACTCTGGTAGTCTGAGTTAAATTAACTAATCAGTAATGGCTCATATTACCTGATAAATTTGAATTTAATGATGGGAATTGATAAGATTAGCCTTTCTTTAAAAGGAGGAAGCAAATTGCAGGAATACTAGCAGTTTTGGTTATGATCAAGCCTTTTGTGGGATCTTAGATCAGTTTCTTATAAAACATAATGGTAATTTTCCAAGTAGCATTTTGACACACACCTGTAATTTTTAATTAACTGACCACAAATTAAATGGGACGTGGAGCTTACATATTCTATATCACAAGAAGAGTTAGAAGAATGGTATAGTGGACAATTAATTCAGATCTATCCTACTATATAATATATCAATCAACACAAATTTATTTGCTGATTCAGTATTTGCATTTCTAATGCAATTTCTTTGAGAATGTATGTGTTCAGGACATGCACACTAGGCACAGAGAAAAGTAGTTACAGCCCTTACCTCAAACTATTTCACAACCAAGTGAGACTTGGGCAGGTAAGTAAATGAAGTGTGACAATATGTTATAGGAAGAACTGCAGTAGTGTAATTATGGGTAGGTGGAAACACAAAGAAGTGTGCCAATATCTGGATTGGTGGGTGGGTAGGGAAAACCTTCTTGAAGTAGGTGTTGTCTCTGGAGACAAGTTGGTGGGAGTGATTGACTGGGGAAGAGAAGGGAAGGATGAGTTGTCCACACGGTGGGAATGGAATATGAAAGGTGAGAAAAGTTGCAATGCATTTGGAGAAGTGGTTTGCTTGCCATTGTTCAAATCAGGGTGTCCCTAAGGTGCCTGTGCCTGCATGCATGTGTGCTTAGTCATGTCCAGCTCTCTGCAACACCACAAAGACTCTTTGTGCCACCCGGGAAGCTTAAGTTGGTGGTAAGAGATGCGAATGAAGCATTAGGCTGGCACTCCGTGCACTCCTGCCTTTACATACTTGCCTCTAGAAAATCTCTCTCAATGCCCATTGAGTGTGTATGTGTGCTAAGTCACTTCAGTCGTGTCTGACTCTTTCTGACCTGCCAGGCTCCTCTGTCCATGGGGTTCCCCAGGCAAGAATGCTGGAGTGGGTTGCCGTGCCCTCCTCCAGGGAATCTTTCCGACCCAGGGACTGAACCCGTGACTGTTATGTCACCTGCATTGGCAGGTGGGGTCTTTACCACTAGCACTCTGGGAAACCCCTCGATGGCCATTATTACCTCCAAATTTCTTTCTCATCTTCTAATTTTATTTGTGTTTTCTTCCTTGCCTTTTTTATGGAAGACAGTTTAGTTGAGATTCCATTCTTGCTTTGTGGCTTCCCCTTGGGGTATATCTTTGGAAACTACTTTTTTCTTGGCTTGAGTCTTGGATCGTGATTTCTGATTTGTTTCATTCTCCAGTGTGCAACGTGGGCACTACCCACTTTTATATTTTCTCATATCTGAAAATTCAGCTTGGACGCTTGCTGTGAGAGAGAGGGTAGAAAGTAGAGGGAAGCCTGAGAGGCTGGGTATGCCATGATTATGTTTCCTAAAGAATGTGAAATTTAAATTTCTGAGATTTTAATTTCAGAAGGTTTACCCTGGTCATAGTGTTTGGTAGAGTCAAGTGATTGAGCAAAGGAATTAGGAGTCCAGAACAGAAATTGAATCAAGAAATAAGAATGATAACAGTGGGGAAAGCAAGGAAGGGGTGGCTTTTAAAGTACAGCTAATAAAATTGATCGCAAATTAAATTTGTTCAATTTTCCAGCTTGAGTGTCTAAGTGGATACTAGTATGATTACCTTAGCTAGAAAACAAGAATAGAAAAGCAAGTATAGGGAGACAGATGGTGCCTTCCTTTTTGCTGACAATTTGAGTTTGAATTGCTGGAGATATCTTTCAATAGAATATTACTTATTGGTATAGACAATCTTATTTGCAAAGCAGAAATAGAGACACAGACAGAGAGAGCAAATGTATGGTTACCAAGAGGGAAAAGGGGGGTGGGAGGAATTTGGATTGACATATATAAACTCTTGATACTAAGTATGAAATAGATAAATAATGAGAACCTCTGTATTGTACAGGGAACTATACACAGTGCTCTATGGTGACCTAAATGGGAAGGAAATTCAAAAAAGAGGGGATATATGTATATGTATAGCTAATTCACTTTGCTGTACAGTAGAAATTAAAACAACATTATAAAGCAACTGTATTCCAATAAAACTTTTTTAAAAGAATGGAATTGCATATATGGTTCTGGAAATCATGGAGTCAGTTCTAGACTTGTAATATGGTTTGGAGTGTTACCAGTCAAGAGGTAATCGTGAAGACTGCCATAAATATCACTCAGTTCATAGTAACTAACATGTAACAAATACTGTGGGTTTCCCTTGTGGCTCAGATGTTTAAAGAGTCCTCCTGGAATGCAGGAGACCCAGGTTCAATCCTGTGTCCAGGCACTGTTCTAACTGCTTTACGCATGTTAAGTCATGAAATCATCAGAGCTCTATGAGACAGGTTCTGTTTTATCATCCCTGTTTTGTAGATGGGGAAACTTAGACGCAGAGAGGTTAATTATCTTGTCCAAATTACAGGTATGTGTGGAAGAGCTGACATTCCACTCAGCCTGTTTTCCATTCTCTTGATCATTATGCTGCGTTGTTAGGAGAAGCAGAACAAAAGAGAAGCATCTGAGCATTAGATCTCTGAAGGAACACCAGTGTGTCAGTTGATGGAGACAAAAGAAGCCACAAAGGAGCCTGAAAAGGAATAGGGAATAAGCAAAGGGGAAGAAAGAGAAATTGGTTTAGAGAAACAGATGAAAGAGACAGAGGGAGTGGTCAGTGGGACCAAATACTGGAGGAGAGCAAGTAGGTTGAAGCTGAAAGTGCCTGTTAAAATTAGCATTTAACTCTATGGTCTCTGCCTGTATTGCTCATAGACTTTTTATAATGATAAATAATTCTGCAAATATGCATAACACAGTGAATCTCCAGATACATGTACTTTGATTATTGTGGGTGAGGTACCAAACTATTACAATACTCAGCTTTTTCTCCTACTGGGCATTCAGTTGAGTTGTATATCTCTGTTATCTTTGAAGATAGGTGAAGCCATATGAGTTTCTTGGAAGAATATGAGTTGAAATGATTTCTGTCCCTTCTGTGTATAAGCACCTATGCACATTTCGCTGGTTCCCTTTCTCTTCCTTGGCAAGCCAGGAGCTGCTGTTAGCTGGGGCACTGAGTGGCCCCGCCCTGTGTGTCGTGATGTGAGGCGTGTGTGTTAAGTCACTGTGGTCCAGCGGGTCAGTTACTTCTTTGCTTCCATAGGCTTTTTGTTTGTTTGAAATCTCATTGTCGTAATAAGTCAGTGTAGTAGAATACCTTACAGCAGAGAATGAAAGTATGTATTATTCTGATACTCTTGGAAATTAAATACACAAAATATTTTACTAGTAAAGATATACAAGGAATTAATTAAACACAATTTAATAATGAAATAGACATATTTCTAGGTCAAGGAGTTTTGGTGGTCTAAATTTATAAAATCATGTTTTTGGACTCTCCAACAAATGCAGTATGCACAGATATATAGAATAAACCATAGGCCAACGTTTTGGCACAGTGATAAAGAATCTGCCTGCCAATGCAGGAGGTGCAAGAGACTCTGGTTCAATTCCTGGGTTGGGAAGATCCCATGGAGTAGGAAACG
Source organism: Bison bison bison (assembly GCF_000754665.1). Classification (NCBI taxonomy): domain Eukaryota; kingdom Metazoa; phylum Chordata; class Mammalia; order Artiodactyla; family Bovidae; genus Bison; species Bison bison. Next base: position 2,818,556 of record NW_011495085.1, read on the forward strand.
GAAATCCACTCCAGTGTTCTTGCCTGAAAAATTCAATGGACAGAGGAGCCTGGCAGGTCTGTGGGGTCGCAGAGTCAGACATGACTGAGCAGGGTCCATGCACGCAAGCATTTTTAGAGAGCTGATACAACTTAAAAAATTGTAGTGTGTTTATAATAAATAAGGTTAAAATCCATTTTATTATAATTTGAAAGTGTTGATTTATAGGTAAAACTTTTTACTGTAGTTCTACAATTATATGAAATTCTACTAAATAAAGCATTAAAAATGCCTGTTTTCTTCTTCAAGTTTATACAGAGCTTTTAAATTTACAAAACACTTTTTGTGAACATTATTTCACTTAATCAACTGACATTTGAAGTCTCTGCTCTTTTAAGAAATGAGAAAACTGAGGATAGAAGTATACACTTAAAAAAGATTTATAATAATAAATTACTTTAATAATAAATTTTCCTCTGAAAAAATTATGTGCTGCCTATAGTAAATTCACTCTAACGTTACAACACAATGAGTATTGTCATAACGGGGAAAAGGCCACAGAATATCTTGTCATGTTTGTACTGGTAAAGTAGGTGTTTATAATCGAGGTACTTAGGCAGGCAGGGCTTTAAAATGGAAATAACACATACTCTGTTTTTTTAGATAATTTCTTGATCTCTCTTCTCCTAAACTTCACATTCTAGAATTTACTTTTAACTCAGCATGAAGTCTAAAGAGCATAAGTGTTTATCAGTTGTGTTTTTGAGTCTTCCCCCCCGCCATATATAATATGATCCTGATTTTTTGGAATCACATTTCTTTGCAAAATCTATTGACATTTTTCTCCTGTGAAAATGTGAAAAAACAGAGAGTTGGCAGCTGTGACACATCTGGTGATGGAAGTGGTCCAGGTGACTGGTTGCATGGCAGATCTTGAAAGGGGAATATGGAGAAAAAATCAATATAACCAGGAAATTCCTTTAAAGAGAACCTCTTTATCCATTAAAGGCAAAATTAAAGTTAAGGTTTGAGGAACCACAAGGATGAGGAACAGTATCTCGGGTCTATAGATGAAAAAAGGATAAATATATCCATATGGGGTCCTCACATTCCTGGGGGCTGGGATGGTGGAGCGGAGGGGATAACAGGAAGAAAGAATAACTGCAAATGAGAATACACATGAGTTATAATAGAGGGCACGGGGGTCCTTCAGGTGCCGGAATTATTCTTACAGATTTGTTCTCAGTGAGACACATGCCAAGGAAATGAAGAGTCCAGTGTTTACTAATAGGGAGGGAGCTTCTTGCAGTTGGAAACCTTGCCTAATGTGTATATATTTCTAATTCTTGGTACCTGAAGGGAATGGTGATTTGACTGTTGTAACATATCTACCTCAATCAAGTGGCAACAGTGATGCCAAAGAAATGGAGGAGAAAGGAGAATTTTAGTAAAATTCATTATTATCTAGCAAGGTCATATCTAGTGAAAGCAAAATTAAACAAAAATAATAGGATATATAGTTAAACTGGGATTGGACCTAAACTTCAAATAGCTTTTTAATATAGATGTTTCTTAGATATTGCCTGTTTATCTTATCTAGCAAACGTAGTGATATTAAACGCCTCAATGCCACCTTGCCCCTGTGCCTATATGACTGAATTTACTGTTTCTTTTCTCTAAACATTTCTCAATTAAAAATGATTAATGGTATAGCTGCAACTATAAGTTTGATTTTTGTCAACAGAAATTCCATTGCAATTTTATCTTTCTGTAATAATATAAAGTATAGTAATAGCTTGAGGGTTATACCCATAGAAGATGATAAAATCTATACTTCTGAGGACAATGTAAATTGATCTTATTGTAATTCTTATGGAATCAGACTGTGAATTCCCTGAGTACAACTAGCAACATCTAAATAACATGAAACATATCTTATATTATCCTACTCAAGCTGATAAAGCGAAGGGATTTATAGCCACAGCTGCCATTCCTTTATTTACGTATTTATTCATCTCTTTTCAAACAAAGTTCCTACTCTCATTACTTTTATAATTTATCTTGAAAGTGTCTGACACTGGTAGGACCACATTTTCCTGGACTAGAGTGTAAGAGGGTTTTCTGACTAGCACTTAGACATATGTATTCATTGTAGGTTTTATTTTTTCTCTAGTTTCTTCTTGTGGGGTGAATTGGTTTAGGAATCTTTAGACTACAGAATACATGGCTTATAGATCTTTATTTCTATTTTTAGAATTCAGTTCTCGAATTCACTCTGAATATGTATTGTTGTTAATGATGAGCTAAATTAAAAAAAAAAAAACCTAATCTTCTTAATACATAATGTCTAATTCACAGCATTGCTTATTATTCAGCCTTTTGTGTTTTGACTACTCTAAAAGTAGTTATTCTCCTTAACATGCACGAGGAGGTACATGCAAAGAAAGTATATGTGTCATGGGGTCTTTCTTGAAATGTGGTCTTTAATTTCAGACTTTTTACATGTAATGACATAAAATAGCTTGTGTGTGCTTAAAGTTTTATCATTTATTTTAAAAACTGTTTTAATACTGTGGTTTGGGGTCCTGTCTAGATGTTAGCATTTCACAATTTTATTCACTAAGGAAATTGGGCCATAAGTAGCAATATATCAAAATAAACAATAGCTTAAATGTCTAAGAAAATAATGATAATTATTCCATAGAACCGAAGACTGGAGTCAGTGTTTTCAGTATTGGGTCAACATCTTCAGAATCCTGTACCCCCATCATCAAGATGTCAGCCTTTCATTTTCACTCCATGATTTTAAGTTGGCTGCTACGGCTTTACCGCCGTATCTTCTTCTTATCAGGTTTAAAGTCCTGCAGCTATGAGGTCAGAGGAGCTAAATAGCTCTCTTTTCTGTTTTAATCAGAAAGCAGAATATTTCCCAAATGTTTTCAGCAGCTTTCCCTTCTTCTCTGTAGGATGGATTCATGTGAGTGCGCTGCATTTTCCCCTTTTTGGAGAAGACCACCCCTCCAGTATAATAGACTCCATTAGTCTGCATGTCCTGTGTCTTATTACTGAGGTTTAACTCTTACTTTCCTTTTCACAGACTTTCGGAAAATGAGGCTGTGATGGAAAATGAGATTGTGATGGAAAATTTGGATTCTAAATTTTTTTTTTCTTTCAAATTTTATTTTATTTTTAAACTTTACATAATTGTATTAGTTTTGCCAAATATCAAATCAAATTGATGTTTTTTTTAGTTCCTGTATTCTGTGTTTGCATTAATTTTGAATAAAGTACAAAATGTGGAGCATGTTGATACTGTTACAGGGTGAACTTGATTTAGTCTATATTTTTTATATTATGCCACTGAATCAAGCCCAATCATATGGTTTCAATGAGCTTATGATATAATCTAATGACATAAAAATAGGTTAATAATAAAGACTAATGCAAAGACCTAATGGTCTTTAAAAATTTAAGTGAAAAGTTGCATTTTAGCTTCATCATTTAAAATGTGACCTTTTTTGCTGTGATTTTCAAATATAGGTTAAATTTCTTTCTTTTAATTTGACTTTATGTTCTTATTTTGGGATGTTGTTGACAGGAAGTGAAGAAGAGGTGTGCTAATAAAGCTAGGTATAGAGGAAGAAATGACTTCTGAAAATGTCTAGTAAGAACCCTTCTTGTTGGGCCTTGGAAAAATATTAATACTGCCATTATATTTATTTAGTAGTAAGCCAATGACCCTTTAACATCATGTTCTAGCCTTAAATTAGTTCAGTGAAATTTCCATGTGGCAGTAAGGGCAGATGATGTCCAGTGGGTACCAGGATAGGAAACCTGGTCAGTCATGTAGGAAAGCAAATAAAAATTTGGACAGGCAGGACAAAGTTAGAATAGACATGTAAACACAAATTTGAGACATCATTTTAGGATCTAAGAGACAGTTATATAACAGAAGATGAAACAGCAGCCAAAATATATGGGCAGATCAGGAAATCGAGTGATGTCACCAGTTTTTCAGAACATCAGTATAATTCTGGTGCAAAGACTGTGGGTGGATGAGGAAGTTGAGAACTGCCACTTATCTCTCTGAGTAGATACCCAGATTTTGCAGGTTGTAAGGGAAAGATTTTGTTCTACAAGTGTAAACTGAGATGAAATCTTAGATCACTCAAAAATAAAAGAAATCACGTCATCAAAGAAAAACAGAGGATGGGGCTTCATTTTCTTCCCAGCTCTTTGCTTCTGCTTCCTAATTCTCCCATGGCTTAAGAAAAAGAAACAAACTGGAGAGATAAGTAAAAATCTGGAGCATCATTTTCCTCATTTTGAGAAGACTGACTGAGAAAATACTTTCCTGTAGGATCTTTGACAAAGATGTAATTTTATTGATCTCTTTATAAAGGGATAGAAAGTTACAAAATTGAGTAGCAGTAATATTCTCTAATAGAGTATTCAGTAAGAAGCATTAAATATATAGAAATGTATAACATGGAGCTATAAACTAGATTTTCCTATTAAGGAAATATTGTCTCAATTTATTTACAGTAATTAAATGCCTGTCCTAGGCCTGATAATTTGTGACCAACTTGGTGAAATAAACGAAGAGCTGATGGCTACTGTTCTGTGAAAAATTACAGTTTAGGAGGGGAGATAATATTCATTTAACAGGTCTACACTAACTTGTTAAGTTAGAAAGTGAAAAATGAAAGTGTTAGTCATTCAGTCATGTCCAACTCTTTGCGACCTCATGGACTGTAGCCTGCCAGGCTCCTCTTTCCATGGAATCCTCCAGGCAAGAATACTGGAGTGGTTGCTGTTCCCCTCTTCAGTGGATCTTCTCAACCCAGGGATTGAACCCAGGTCTCCCACATTTCAGACAGATTCCCCATGTCAGCCATTAGGGAAGCCCCCAAGTTAGAAAGAACAAGTTCCAAATTCTCTGAAACTCAGTTTCCTTGTATATAGGCCTTGTTCTGAAAGCTTTCTTCCAGGTGATAAATTGCAGTATTCTTGAATACAAGGAAATATGTTATCAAACATATTCATCTCTCAGAAAGTATCTTGGACTTAAGTATGACGATCAATAAGAAAATGAGCAGAGAGGCAAAAGTGACATATTATCTGAAAATTTCTTTCACTAGGTGGAGAAGTATAAGCTAGAGTTGTGGCTGCAGATTTTAGAAGGTAGATTTTATCTGCTCGTCCACTGACGGACACTTAGAGTTCCCGTATCTTGACTGTTATGAATAATGCTTCAGTGCACCATGGGTAGGTGTATATCTCATTGATATCCTGTCTTCATTTCCTTTGGTTGTATACCCAGAGGCAGAATTGTTGGATCGTATGCTATATCTATTTTTAATTTTTCGAGACACTTTGATGGTTGTTCCAATTTACATTCCCACTAACAAGACACAAGTGTTCCTTTTCTCAACATCCGCACTGGTACTTATTTCTTATCTTCTTGGCGATAGCCATTCTAATGTGTGCTATATGTAGACAATGGAATTTTACTCAGCCGTGAGAAAGTAGGAAATCTTGCAACAACATGGATAGAGCTTGAGAACATATGCTTTGTGAGATAAATCAGACAGAGAAAGACAAATACTGCATAATATCACTTATATGTGGAAGTTAAAAAAAACTAAGCTTAGTTAAAAAGGGCTGGGGAATGGAGGGATGGGAGAGAGGTTGTTTAAGGGTCCAAACTTGCAGTGAGTTGTAAATAAGCCCTAGAGGTCTAATGTGCAGTACAGTTAGTATACACAACAACTGTTGTATTGGGCTCAGTGGTAAAGAATCTGCCTGCCAATGGAGGAGACATGGGTTCGACCTCTGGGTTGAGAAGGTCCCCTGAAGAAGGAAAAGGCAATCCACTACAGCATTCTTGTCTGAGAATCCCATGGACAGAGGAGCCTGGTGGGCTACAGTCCATGGGGTCGCAAAAGGTAGGAAATGACTTAGTGTCTAAACCACCATCACCATTGTGTTATAATCATCAAACTTGCTAAGAGACTAGTTCTTAGTTATTCTAACCACAAGAAAAAATGGTAATCATGCCATGTGACAGAGGTGCTAACTGTGGCCACAGTGACCATCTTATTACAACATATACATAATTAAATCAGCATGCTCTATACCTTAAATTTACAGAATGTTATATGTCAAATGTTTTTACATAAGAAAGAAGGCAGATTTTGATAGTTATAGGAAAATGTTGATAAGAACTAAGTATGGTGACGGTGGTTTAGCCGCTAAGTTTTGTTCAACAATTTGAGACCCTATGGACTATGGTCCACTAGGCTCTTCTGTCCATGGGATTTCCCAGGCAAGAGTACTGGAGTGGGTTGCCATTTCCTTCTCCAAGGGCTAATACAAGTTCTCAAAAAATGAAATTTCAATAAATAAATCACAAGCTTATTAGATGAGAAAGAAAAGGAGGAGGTGTTTGATGAAAGTGATTTAACTGAATAAATAATTTCTTTGACTGACATTGGGCTCAGTTTAAGTTGAGAGGGAGTGTATAGATGGATGGCATTGTGCTCTAATATGTATGATGAGAATTGTGTCATTTAGATAAGGACTCAATAGAAAGAGGCTTGCAAAGTGTTAAAACAATAAAACAAATGTTTAAAAATTTCCACCAAGCAAAGGGAAGAAGAAAGAGGCCTGTATTTTGAGATCAGTGATGATATGAACAACTGAGGAGGAGAAGTATTGCTATTCAGTTCTTGTGTTGCCTGGTTCTCTCTGTTGTGGAGACTGCTTGTCAAATCATTCCGGGCAGGAGTACTGTTGGTAGGAGGATAATAAAGCCCAAAGTAGTTGAGAAGAGGCAGAGGACTCATTGGTGCTTTCTGTGGGTTCATTTCTTCTAACAGGGGCTGGTTTTATCACCAAGCACACAGAGACAATGCATGAAATTGGTGAACTGCTATCAGTCACTTTGAAGGAATAGAGGTAAACCAAAGGAGTCCGGATTAGAGATGCACTAGAGATTTTATTGGGTCCAGTATACATGTGAACTTTCCATAGAGATTGGGTGAAATATAGAATTATTAAAGATCATTTGTGAATTTTCAAAAAAGTCTAGATTTCCTACTTAAATTGATGATTTTAAGTAGTGCAAATTGTGCATTTCCCTTGCTTTAAAATTCTTAGTAAAAATGAATAACAAGAGGAATATTAAAAGAGGAGACCTGATACCATTCTTGGATCTTAATGTAGCATGTTTTCCACGTGTGAGAAAATTCTTCAGTATGTGGTTCAAGAGAGTTCAGATTGGGGAAAAGATCAAACATAAATAATATACAAGGTGTGAAAGAAAGGTTCTCCTGTAAAAGTACCCCAGAATAAACCTAACAGTTTTCCCTGGGTGAGAGAACAGATGTGAGTGAAGGTCAGGGAGCAGATAATTGGGCAATTCCCCCTCCTACTAAGGTCTTTGGATTCTCCCCCGTTGATGGAGCCACAGGTGCCACAGCAAATTGTCTCAGAAGGTAAACTTCTGCATTATAGATACAGCCAGCTTTAGCTATTTCCTCAGACCAGTGCATCTTCACATAGGTTAGTTTAGACTGCAGTCATCTATATTTTCCCTTATCCTTTCAGCTGCACCTACAGTATTAGATCAGAGACCACACAGTACTCATTCTTTTTTTATATGAGACAAAAAAAAAAAAAAAAGAAACCAACTCCAAACCCTTAGTTTGTAAGATAAGCAATGAGAAAAAAAAATGCTGGGGTTTACCTGGTGATCCAGTAGTAAAGAATCCGCCTGCCAGTGCAGGGGTCACGGGTTCCATCACCAGTCCGGGGAGACTGGACATGCTGGTGGGGCAGCTCAGCCCGCATGCTGC
>NW_011495085.1:2826493-2836640 GCF_000754665.1 Bison bison bison
GAAGCCTGCACACTCCAGAGCCTGTGCTCTGCAATGAGAGAAGCCACCACGCTGGGAAGCCTGGACTCCACAAACTAGAGAAAGCCTGTGAGCAACAGCAAAGACCCAGGGCAGCCAAAATAAATACATAAATAAAATTAAAATACTGAGCATACAAAAATATTGATCAGCTCAACAGTTGGGGAAATTCTAAGAAATAAATTTGTTCTTTATGAGAGTGAAGAGGAAGCAGTAACAGATTTAATCATAGACCGTGGACAGTATATTTTTCCTCTTTCAACTGTGGTAAGCAAATTAAAATTCTGGAGAACTCCCAAGTGGACTGAAAAGCAGGAATGGTCAAAATTCAAGCTGGTTTTGTTCTTTACTTGGTGCCAGCTAGTGTCTGGTATGGTCTTTAGTGAAACTAAGTTCTTATACTGGAAACACAGTTTTACAGAGATAACTACTATCAAGGTGGCATGTTTCATAAACTTTTGGTTTGCTGGGCCAGCGCTGTGACCCCCAGGGTCACACTGAACTATTCAGTTACAGAGACCTTAAAGAACCATACCCAGCCTGGTGAGAGGCAGTGTGGGATGCAGCAGTGAAAATTCTCATTTCTACCTGCCTGACATCTGGAGCCCCACCAAGAGCAGGAAGAAAGAAACTGTTGGGGAGCATAAGTTTGGGACTCTAAGTTCCATTTATCCCATTCCTGTATCATCATTGACTGTCAGGTATATATGGGCAGCAGGAAGCTTGTTGTTGAATTCATAGCTCTTTGATTTGGGAGGAACCAAATTCTAGGATACAAGGCAGAATAAACCTCATCTCTGCCTGGTCCTGATTTGGGAAATCAGGGCTGTGCTGAATGAAAGTGTAGCATCTGTTGCAGGTGCTAAGCAAGGAGGCAGGGGTGACTAAAGCTTAAAGACTGAAACTCCATGAACGTTTTCAGGGAAAGGTTTATAAAAGCAGAGTGAGGGAGGGAGATGTGGGGTGTGTGATCATCTGGTGGACATGCTTCTAATTGGCTGATGGTGAGGTAATCAGGAGTCAACATCATCAACCTCTGGTTCCAACTGACCTGGAGTCTATGTGCTCACAAGCATATAGTTAAACATATAATTAACTTCTTCCACCTGGTAGGGGTTTTAGTCACTGCAAAACAGTTCAAAGGACATGGCTCAGAATATTGTCTACATCTCCTGAGGAGGAATGAAAGGTCTTTGACTTTGTTTCATGGCTGGTGGTGGTGGTTTAGTTGCTAAGTCATGTCCGACTCTTGCCACCCCCATGGGCTAGAGCCTGCCAGGCTCCTCTGTTCATGGGATTCTCTAGGCAAGAATACTGGAGTGGATTGCCATTTCCTTCTCCATGTTTCATGGCTAAATTATTGTTATTTTGTCTTGCTTGACTTGACTGTTTGCTTTCTGCATTTTCTCACTTCTCTGATTAAATTTACTATTTGATTAAAGTTTTTCTACAGACAAAAGGCAGACAGAGATTGTGGGTGGTGGTCTGTTCTGGGAAGGCCTTGAAGGATCCTGCTTGGTTGCACAAGTGGGAAAATGCAGTTCATGGCCAAAGGGCAGACTACGGCAGCTGAAAGATAAGTGGACCTTGTCTGGTATTCCTCTCACTGAACTATGATGTCTCTGTCCCTCTTGCTCTGATCTGGGCTGGGCTGATCACAATAATCTAGGATGGAAGCAATACTCTGTCAGTTCCAGGCCAGGCTTTGAAAGGCCTGGAGGTTTCTGTTTCTTCCTTTTGGGGCCCTAAGCAGCCATGTAATAAGTCTCACTGTCCTGCTAGAGAGACCATGGAGAGGAAGAGTGGTGCTGAGTGCCGCCTTCCTGCTGTCTCCACCCAACCTGTGCTGCAGCCATGGAAGGAAGCACATGAAGAGGGCTGTGGGGGGAGGCTGCCATGACTGAACACATGCATCTTCCCCAGACTCATACACTGAAGCTGTAATCTCCAGTGTGATGATAACAGGAAGTGCGGCCTTTGAGAGGTAATTAGGCCATGAGGAAGGAAAGCTTTGACAAACCTAGACAGCATTTCAAAAAGCAGAGACATTACTTTGCTGACAAAGGTTATGGTCTAGTCAAGGTTATGATTTTTCCAGTGGTCATGTATGGATGTGAGAGTTGGACCATAAAGAAAGCTAAGTGCCGCAGAAGTAATGCTTTTGAAATGTGGTGTTACAGACGACTCTTGAGAGTCCCTTGGACTGCAAGGAGATCCAACCAGTCCATCCTAAAGGAAATCAGTCCTGAATATTCGTTGGAAAGACTGATGCTGAAGCTGAAGCTCCAATACTTTGGCCACCTGATGTGAAGAGTGAAGACTCATTGGAAAAGACCCTGATGCTGGGAAAGATTGAAGGTGGGAGGAGAAGAGGGCAACAGAGGATAAGGTGGTTTGATGGCATCATCGACTCAATGGACATGAGTTTGAACAAACTCTGATTGATAGTGAAGGACAAGAAAGCCTGGTGTGCTACGGTGCATGGAGGTCAAAAAGAGTCAGACACAACTGAGCACTGAACAAAAAGCCACATGGCAGAGATGGTCTTTCTTTTCACCATGTAAGGATACAGTAAGAAGGCAGTTAGTTGTCTGCACATCAGGAGGGGGGCCCTCATCATGCACCACATCTGCTGGCACTCAAGGTGCTTACGTATCCACTTGAAGTTATGTATCCAGAACATAAACTGCAAGGACATGGTGGTGTTTCTGTTCTCATTGTTCTGAGGCAAGATTTTCCTTGAAACCACTTACGTTTTCTTAACCTCGCACTGGAACTGGAAATGTGGGGGGAGGGAGGAGGGCTAGATTTGCATAGTTCACCCCTTGTGCCTCTCTTCATTTTGTGAAACAGCTACTTATAGGATGCACACAATTTTGTTTGCTTCTCTGCACCTTAAGTGAGGAGGACTGAGTTTGTTTCTCAGTTTGTTTCTCAGAATGCTAATTCTAGCCTGTTGCTGATACATGAGTTGGCCACATCTTCCCCTTGAGCTTTCATTGGTAACAAAGCTGATGTTCTGATCTCTAACTTCTTTTTCTATGTGTTTCTTGCTGCTGCTGCTAAGTCGCTTCAGTCGCGTCTGACTCTGTGTGACCCCATAGACGGCAGCCCATCAGGCTCCACTGTCCCTGGGATCCTCCAGGCAAGAACACTGGAGTGGGTTGCCATTTCCTTCTCCAGTGCATGAAAGTGAAAAGTGAAAGTGAAGTCGCTCAGTCCTGCCCGACCCTCAGCGACCCCGTGGACTGCCGCCCACCAGGTTCCTCCATCCATGGGATTTTCCAGGCAAGAGTACTGGAGTGGGGTGCCATGTGTTTCTTAATTGGTTCCAAACTCTTGACAAGAGAAAGGGTGCCATTTATTGATTCCCTGAAATCCAAGTATCTAGATGCTTTGTTAGGTCCCACCTGGTAACACTTACACATAACTTTTTTCGTGTGAAAGTAAACAAGGGCACTCTGTGAGAAATATTGAGTCGAGAAAAAACACGTGGATGTTTCAGTCTGTCTCAGTCATGTTCTCTGAGCCATGCTGATGTAGTTGTAGCTTAATAGTATGTAGATTATCTAGAAAATGGTTTTTGTGCCAGGCAGTTCACAGAACTATTTTGTTAAACTCTTTAGTGATAAACTCAAGAGATGGTTAGTTAAACTAAAACTGGTTTAAAAGAAAATGACTTGGATAATAATAAGATAAAATCTTTGGCCATTGAAACATTTTTAAAGTTCGAGATGCTTGGCTTTGAGAAGGACAGACTCGAGGATTTGAACATTTTCTTCTGCTCCTGCACATTCATCACACAGAAGAAAAATGGGCCTTGTGTGAGCAGCTCTTGACTCTGTTTGCAAGTTTCAAGGAAGCAGATCCTCTCCAGTTTATCGTTTTCCATCAAATGAGAAGGGTATCCTTGGGAGATGGTGAAAAACCTCCAGAGGCTTTTAAGCAGCAAACATTGAGCAAATGTTTGTAAGTGATATTTTAGAGGACATTCAAGTACCAGATAGCAACTAGGATATTTCTAAAATTTCTTCCAACCTTGACTTTTTAATCTTTTAATTCTGTGATTTAGATAATGTGATACAGTCTAGAGCGCTGTGGAGAGGTGGGCATAACACATAAAAGAGAGAGGGCATTGCTAACCGAAGTTACCTGAAATATCCCAGACGAGGCCTCACAGTCTGATATGATCTTTGGCATCCACTCCAGTCTGCTCTGCATAGCACAAACATTATTTTATCATTCTGCCAGAGTGGATCAGACTCAGGAACACTTGCAACTCTAAAGAAGTTCGCACAAGGCTGATGTATAAAACCAGAATGCAGATTTATTCATTTACAATGAGAAATAAATCTCTAATGAAGAATATATTCAGTTCCTCTGGCTAACACATCTCTTTGTAGGCACGCTATATTGAAAGCCAAATTAAAATCAGACTGTTGTTTGATTAGAATGGGATCAGAACAACCTGGAACAACTCTAGGAATTTAATGTTGGATGATATGAAGCCACCAGAGCCTGATGCATCTTCTCTGTGGTGGGGGTGTAACCTGCAGCCTGGAATAGCAGGTCTTCTTGTATTATTACCCTCTCCTTTGGTTTGCATTTACTGGAAGCCTCTGTGCTTCACTTTCAGTTATATTTTTTCCTAGGCTTCCTGGAATGAGCCGTTAACTTTATTTAGTGGTTAAGAATACAGGCTGTGTGAGTTCTAATTTAGTTCTAACACCACTGAGGTTTCTTGGGCAACTTGCTTAACATCTCCATAGCTGTTGCCACATCCATAAAAAAACATAATAATAGTGCTATCTCTCAGTATTGGTGTGATGATTTAGTGAGTGAATATGTCTAAATGAGCTTTGAATCATGCCTGGCACATATGAAGAACTAATATTATTTATTATTATTACTAAAGTGGCCACAGTTAAGTGATTTTGTTCTGAGACACTGGTTTTATTTCAGTTTAGTTTGAAGAAAAAGATTTTTGTTGATATTTTGATTTCACTTCAGATGATAAAGTTTTTGTTTTTATGTCAGTGTTCTTGGAAGATATTTCACTATTTCCCTGTCTACCCACACGTATACCAACACCAAGCATGAAGGTAAAGAAAGACAAAAGAGTCTTCCTTGGTGGTGGCTCAGTGGTGAAGAATCCAGCTGCCAGTGCAGGGGAGTGAGTTTGATTCCTGGTCCGGGAAGATCACACATGCAGTGGATCAACTAAGCATGTGCACCACGACTTCTGGGCCTGTGCTCTGGAGCCGGGGAGCCAGAAACACCGAGCCCACATGCTGCAACTACCGAAGCCTGTGCTCTGCAGCTAGAGAAGCCACCGGAGCGAGAAGCCTGAATATTGCAACTAGAGAAAAGCCTGTGCGGCAACGAGGACCCAGTGCAGCCAAAAATAAATAAATAAAATTTAAAAAGAGAAAGATAAAAATGTTACTGTAGGCTATGATTAGTCAAGGGAAAGTTCGAGATCAAATGAGTGTTGAGGGTGGGATCAAGATGGCCAAGTAGGAAGATGCCAACTCACCTACTGTCATGAACACACCAAAACTACAGCTACACAGAGAATAGTTACCTTTGAGAATGACCTGAAGACTAACAGAATGGCTCTTCTACAACTAAAGATATATAAAAAAACACACCAAAATAGGTAGGAGGGGCAGAGACAGTCTCTTCAGAACCCACACTCCTGGTACAGAGACACTCAAGCAGGAGGGGCTGTCTCAAGTGTAGAAGGTCTTCCCTAAGAGTTAAGGTCTTCCCTAAGAGTTAAGGTCTTCCACAGAGTTAAGAAAATGAGCAAACAAAAGAAAAGTTCCAAAGAAAAGACAAAAACAAACCTCAGCAAAATTCCTAAACAAAACAGAAATAAGTCATCTAGAGTTCAAAGTAAAGGTCCTAAAGATGCTCACTCACTCACTTCACTTTAGTCGCTCAGTTGTGTCCGACTCTTTGCGACCCCATGAACTGCACGCAGCACACCAGGCCTCCCTGTCCCTAAGAATGAGGGGGTTTCTAGTCCTAGATCCAGTACCCCAGCCCTGGGAACCTGCTCTGGGGAGATGATCCCCTATAATATCTGCCTTTGTCAACAAGGGGGACTTATGTCTGGGAGAGCTGGAGGGCAATAGGAAATTGAAACCCTGCTCTTAAAGAGCCCTTGCACAAACTCACTTTCCCAGAGTGTACAGGCAGCAGCTTGAAAAGCTATGTGTGAAAGGGATTCATTGATAAGTTTAGGGCGAATACCAAAGGGGCAGGGGTCTGTTGAAACTTTCTTCAGGGACTAAAGCACTAGCAGGCATCATTTTAAAAAACTTCCTCTACTTTTTTTTTTTTTAATTTAAGTGTATTTATTTTAATTAGAGGCTAATTACTTTACAATATTGTATTAGTTTTGCCATACCAAAAAAAAAAAAAAAAATTCTACTGAGTTTTCCAGGAGCTGGCAGAGGCCATTTTTAACATTTTCTGTCTCCTTGCTAGCACTATTCATCCTGTCCTAGCGTTCCCTGCAGACCTGCCCAACCCAGGACACTTGCCTTGACTGGCCATCCTCCAAAGCAGTCCCTGTCCCACTGCACCCAGTGAGTGGTCTCAGCTTGGACTGGGGCCTCCACAAAGTGGCTTCTGCACCGGGGCTCCTCATGCCCACCAGGTTTCGAGCAACAGTCATGGCTGGACCTCACAGACAACTAGCCCTGGAGCCCGTCCCACCCACCAGTAGGCACACAGCAACCACAGCAGTGCCACAACTGAAGGGCACACATAGCCCACACAGGGGACACCTCTGGTGCTCCTAGCTCTGGTAACAAGGCGGGGAGTGGGGTTGTTTTTCTGAGCACCACAGGAAGTCTTCTACAGAAGCCCACTACCTCAAGACCAGAAGATGTAGCTGAACTACCCAACACACAGAAACACACACACAGAGTTAAAAAAATGAGGAAACAAAAGAAAAGTTCCAAAGAAAAGACAAAAACAAACCTCAGCAAAATTCCTAAACAAAACAGAAATAAGTCATCTAGAGTTCAAAGTAAAGGTCCTAAAGATGCTCACTCACTCACTTCACTTCAGTTGCTCAGTCGTGTCTGACTCTTTACGACCCCATAAACTGCATGCAGCACGCCAGGCCTCCCTGTCCATCACTAACTCCCAGAGTCCACCCAAACCCATGTCCATTGAGTTGGTGATGCCATCCAACTATCTCATCCTCTGTTGTCCCCTTCTCCTCCTGCCCTCAATCTTTCCCAGCATCAGGGTCTTTTCCAATGAGTCAGCTCTTCGCATCAGGTGGCCAAAGTATTGGAGTTTCAGCTTTAGCATCAGTCCTTCCAATGAACACCCAGGACTGATCTCCTTTAGAATGGACTGGTTGGATCTTCTTGCATTGAAGGGAATCTCAAGAGTCTTCCCCAACACCACAGTTCAAAAGCATCAATTCTTTGTTGCTCAGCTTTCTTTATAGTCCAACTCTCACATCCATACATGACCACTGGAAAAACCATAGCTTGACTAGACAGACCTTTGTTGGCAAAGTAATGTCTCTGCTTTTCAATATGCTATCTAGGTTGGTCATAACTTTCCTTCCAAGGAGTAAGTGCGTTTTAATTCCATGGCTGCAGTCACCATCTGCAGTGATTTTGGAGCCCCCCAAAATAAAGTCTGACACTGTTTCCCCATCTATTTCGCATGAAGTGATGGGACCAGATGCCATGATCTTAGCTTTCTGAATGTTGAGCTTTAAGCCAACTTTTTCACTCTCCTCTTTCATCTTCATTAAGAGGCTCTTTAGTTCCTCTTCACTTTCTGCCATAAGGGTGGTGTAATCTGCATATCTGAGGTTATTGATATTTCTCCCGGCAATCTTGATTCCAGCTTGTGCTTCCTCCAGCCCAACATTTCTCATGATGTACTCTGCATATAAGTTAAATAAGCAGGGTGACAATATACAGCCTTGACGTACTCCTTTTCCTATTTGGAACCAGTCTGTTTTTCCATGTCCAGTTCTAACTGTTGCTTCCTGACCTGTGATAGAAAATGGATGAGCATAGTGAGATCTTTAAAGAGAGAGAAAACATTAAAGAGCCAAGCAACGCTGAAGGATACAATAACTAAAATAAAAGCACACTAGGTGGAATCACGGAGAAGGCAATGGCACCCCACTCCAGTACTCTTGCCTGGAAAATCCCAAGGATGGAGAAGCCTGGTAGGCTGCAGTCCATGGGGTCGCTAAGAGTCGGACACGACTGAGTGACTTCACTTTCACTTTTCACTTTCATGCACTGGAGAAGAAAATGGCAACCCACTCCAGTGTTCTTGCCTGGAGAATCCCAGGGACGGGGGAGCCTGGTGGGCTGCCGTCTATGGGGTCGCCCAGAGTCGGACACGACTGAAGTGACTTAGCAGCAGCAGCAAGTGGAATCAACAGCACCTTAGATGATGTAGAAAAATGCATCTGCAATCTGGAAAACAGGGTAGTGGAAAGCACCCAATCACAACAGCAAAAAAGAATTTTAAAAAATGAGGATAGTGTAAGGAACCTCTGGGACAACAGTCAGTTGTATTATCATTTGTGATATAAAGATCGCAGCATGAGAAAAGTGAGAGAGAGGCAGAAATCTTCCCTAATCCAAGGAAGGAAATAGATACCCAAATCCAGGAAGCACAGAGAGTCTCAAACAAGATGAACCAAAGAAACCCACACCACAACACATTATAATGAAAATGCCAAAAGTTAAACAGAATCTTAAAGGCTGCAGGAGAAAAACATCTAGTTATGTATCAGACAATTTTTTAGCAGAAGTTTACAGGCCAGTCATCCTGGAATGTGAAGTCAAGTGGGCCTGAGAAAGCATCGCTATGAACAAAGCTAGTGGAGGTGATGGAATTCCAGTTGAGCTATTTCAAATCCTGAAAGAAGATGCTGTGAAAATGCTTGCACTCAATATGCCAGCAAATTTGGAAAACTCAGCAGTGGCCACAGGGCTGGAAAAGGTCACTTTTCATTCCAATCCCAAAGAAAGGCAATGCCAAAGAATGCTCAAACTACCACACAATTGCACTCATCTCACAAGGTAGTAAAATAATGTTCAAAATTCTCCAAGCCAGGCTTCAGGAATATGTGAACTGTGAACTTCCAGATGTTCAAGCTGGTTTTAGAAAAGGCAGAGGAACCAGAGATCAAATTGCCAACATCCACTGGATCATGGAAAAAGCAAGAGAGTTCCAGAAAAACATCTATTTCTGCTTTATTGACTATGCCAAAGCCTTTGACTGTGTGGATCACAATAAATTGTGGAAAATTCTGAAAGAGATGGGAATACCAGACACCTGACCTGCCTCTTGAGAAATTTGTATGCAGGTCAGGAAGCAACAGTTAGAACTGGACATGGAACAACAGACTGGTTCCAAATAGCAAAAGGAGTACGTCAAGGCTGTATATTGTCACCCTGCTTATGTAACTGGAGAAGGAAATGGCAACCCACTCCACTGTTCTTGCCTGGAGAATCCCATGGACAGAGAAGCCTGGTAGGCTGCAGTCCGTGGGGTCACACAGAGTCAGACATGGCTGAAGCAACTTGGCGGCAGTGGCAACAGCTTATTTAACTTCTATGCAGAGTACATCAGGAGAAACGCTGGGCTGGAAGAAGCACAAGCTGGAATCAAGATTGCCGGGAGAAATATCAATAACCTCAGATATGCAGATTACACCACTCTTATGGCAGAAAGTGAAGAGGAACTAAAAAGCCTCTTGATGAAAGTGAAAGAGGAGAGTGAAAAAGTTGGCTTAAAGCTCAACATTCAGAAAATGAAGATCATGGCATCTGGTCCCATCACTTCATGCCAAATAGATGGGGAAACAGTGTCAGACTTTATATTTTGGGGCTCCAAAATCACTGCAGATGGTAATTGCAGCCAGGAAATTAAAAGATGCTTACTCCTTGGAAAGGAAAGTTATGATCAACCTAGATAGTATGTGGAAAAGCAGAGATATTAGTTTGCCAACAAAGGTCTGTCTAGTCAAGGCTACGGTTTTTCCAGTGGTCATGTATAGATGTGAGAGTTGGACTGTGAAGAAAACTGAGCGCTGAAGAATTGATGGTTTTGAACTGTGGTATTG
>NW_011495085.1:2836740-2841666 GCF_000754665.1 Bison bison bison
TGGAAGGAATGATGCTAAAGCTGAAACTCCAATACTTTGACCACCTCATGTGAAGAGTTGACTCATTGGAAAAGACTCTGATGCTTGGAGGGATTGGGCGCAGGAGAAGAAGGGGACGACAGAGAATGAGATGGCTGTATGGCATCACCGACTCGATGGACGTGAGTTTGGGTGAACTCTGGGAGTTGGTAATGGACTGGGAGGCCTGGCATGCTGTAATTCATGGGGTCTCAAGGAGTTGGACATGACTGAGCGATTAAACTGAACTGAACTTACAGGCCAGTAGAATGTGGTATGTTTATTCAAAGCAACGAAAGGAAAAACTTTCAACCAAGAATACTCTGTGGTAAGGTTATAATTCACAATTGAAAGACAGATAAAGAGTTTCTTAGAGAAGAAACTACTAAAGTGTATTAATACTAATACTAAAGAGTTAGTCACCACTACAATGGCCTTACAAGAAATATTAAATGGACTTTAAAATGCTTATACTAAGCAAAGCTGTACACAAATTCAGTGAAATCCCTATCCGAATACCAATAGCATTTTTCACAGAACTGGAACAGGTAACCCTGAGATTAGTATGGAACCATCAAGACCCAGATATCCAAAGAAATCTTAAGAAGAGAGAAGAAACCTGAAGGTATCACACCTCCTGAGTTCAAACTATATTACAAAGCTATTATGATGAAAACTGTTTGCAGTGGCACAAAAACAGACACATGGATTAACAGATGGACTCAATACCATTTATTGAAGAGACTTTTCCCTGCCATATATCACTGACTCCTTTGTCCTCAGTTCGTTGGCATATAATGGTGGATTTATTTCTGGGCTCTCTATTCTGTTCTGTTAATCTATGTGTCTGTTTTTGTGCCACTACAGTTCTTATCATAATAGCTTTGTAATATGGTTTGAAATCAGGAAGTGTGATACCTTCAACTTTGTCTTCCCTTCTTAAGATTTCTTTGGCTATCGGGGTCTTTTATGTTTCTATACTAATTTTAGGATTATTTGTTCCAATTCTGTGAAAGATGCTGTTGGTGGTTGGATGGCATCACCGACTCGATGGACATGAGTTTGAGCAGGCTCTGGGGGTTGTTGATGGACATGGAAGCCTGGCGTGCTACAGTCCATGGGGTCGCAAAGAGTCAGACATGACTGAGCGACTGAACTGAACTGAAACTCTGGACAACTGTATGCCAAAAGGTGAAACTGGATCACTTTCTTACACCATACACAAAAATAAACTTATAGCAGATCACTTAAAGGCTTAAACGTCAGACCTAAAGCCATAGAACTCCTTAAAAGAAAACATAGGAAGTATACTCTTTGACATAGTTTTTAGCAATGTTTTCTGTATCTGTCTCCTCATGCAAGGGCAACAGAACCAAAATAAACAAATGGGACTACATTGAACTAAAAGCTTTTGCACAGCAAAGGAAACAGTCAATAAAATGGAAAGGCAACCTACTGAATGGGAGAAGATATTTGCCAGTGATGTTCCTGATAAGGGTTAATATCTGAAATATGTAAAGACCTCACACAACTGAGTATCTAAAAACCAAATTATCTGATTTTAAAATGGGCAGGGTGCCAAAATAGACATTTTTTTTTGCAAGGAAGACATTTGCATGTGTGCTCAGTCATGTCTGACTCTTTGCAACCCCATGGACTGTAGCCTGCCATGCTCCTCTATCCATTGGATTCTCCAGGCAAGAATACTGGAGTGAGTTGCCATTTCCTACTCCAGGGGATCATCCCAACCCAGAGACTGAACCTGCATTTCCTGTGTCTCCTGCAATTTCAGGCAGATTCTTTACCACTGAGACACCTGGAAACCCCTAAGGAAGACATACAGATGTCCAACAAACACAGGAAATGATACTCAGCTTCACTAATTATCAGGATAATGCAAATAAAAACCACAGTGAGATATCACCTGACACCTGTTGAAATGACTGTTATAAAAAAGACACACATAAAAATGGGCCAAAGAACTGAAGAGACATTTCTCCAAAGAAGACCTACAGATGGCTAACAAACACATGAAAAGATGCTCAGCATCATTCATTATCACAGAAATGCAAATCAAACCCACTATGAGGTACCATTTCACGCCAGTCAGAATGGCTGCGATCCAAAAGTCTACAAGCGATAAATGCTGGAGAGGGTGTGGAGAAAAGGGAACCCTCTTACACTGTTGGTGGGAATGCAAACTAATACAGCCACTATGGAGAACAGTGTGGAGATTCCTTAAAAATCTGGAAATAGAACTGCCTTATGATCCAGCAATCCCACTGCTGGGCATACACACTGAGGAAACCAGAATTGAAAGAGACACGTGTACCCCAATGTTCACTGCAGCACTGTTTATAATAGCCAGGACATGGAAACAACCTAGATGTCCATCAACAGATGAATGGATAAGAAAGCAGTGGTACATATACACAATGGAGTATTACTCAGCCATTAAAAAGAATACATTTGAATCAGTTCTAGTGAGGTGGATGAAACTGGAGCCTATTATACAGAGTGAAGTAAGTCAAAAAGAAAAACACCAATACATACATATATACACTAACATAACACCTATGCACTAACGCATATAAATGGAATTTAGAAAGATAGTAACAATAACCCTGTATACGAGACAGCAAAAGAGACACTGATGTATAGAACAGTCTTTTGGACTCTATGGGAGAGGGAGAGGGTGGGATGATTTGGGAGAATGGCATTGAAATACGTATAATATCATATATGAATGAGTTGCCAGTCCAGATTTGATGCACGATACTGGATGCTTGGGGCTGGTGCACTGGGATGACCCAGAGTGATGGTATGGGGAGGGAGGAGGGAGGAGGGTTCAGGATGGGGAACACATGTATACCTGTGGCAGATTCATTTCGATATTTGGCAAAACCAATACAATATTGTAAAGTTTAAAAATAAAATAAAATTTTAAAAAAAGTGTTGGAAGATGTGGAGAAAAGGAAATCCTTGTACTGTTGGTCAGAATGTAAATTTTGAAATCAAGGTGTCAGCCAAGTTGGTTCTTCTGTAGGCTCTGTGGGAGACTCCATGTGTCTCTCTGAGCTTCTCTTGACTCCTGTAAATCCTTGACATTCCTTATCATGTAGCTGCATCACATGCTTCTCAAAATTGATCTAGTCTCTATTATCCGACTCTACATCCATTTCCACATTTCTCACTATTTGTTACAGCAGTATTCCACCTCCTGGTATCATAATCTGTGTTAGGATCCTAGGCTGTCATTACAAATTACTTCAAACTCAATGGCT
The DNA here is from genome assembly GCF_000754665.1 of Bison bison bison. NCBI lineage: Eukaryota > Metazoa > Chordata > Mammalia > Artiodactyla > Bovidae > Bison > Bison bison. Next base: position 2,840,043 of record NW_011495085.1, read on the forward strand.
TAAAGCAACAGAAATCTATTCTCTCCAAGGAGAGAAGTAATCTGAAGGCCAATAGTCTGAAACTAAGGAGTTGGCAGGGTTGGATTCTTTTGGAAGCTCAGAGAGAGAGACTGTCCTGAGCCTCTCAGTTTATGGGGTTACTGGCAGTCCTTGGTGTTCCTTGGCTTGTGGATGAATCATTCTAATTGCTCCTTCCCTCTTCAATCACCTTCTCTGTTTTTCTGTGTGTTTCTCTGTATCTTTTCTTGTCATAAGGACACCAGCCACTGGGGTTAGGCTCACCTTACATCCACAAGGAGGTCATCTCGAGATCCCTAATTAATTATACATAGAAAAATGCTATTTCCCACCAAGGAAATGTATTTATATTTTTGGTGTAAAGTAAAAATCATATTTCATTAGGTTCCCAGAGGTTTCATATGTATCTGAATTTTGCGGGACACTATTCAACTCACTACAGCTTCCACTATGTAGATAGGAAAAGGAAAGATGAATGCCCATGGGAATAGGTGTATTGGTGGGACGTTGTGTTGTGATTTCCAGATACGCTGTGTGTGTGTGTGTGTATGTGAAGTAGGTTCATCATGTGAAGTAGGTTCATCAGCTAAGTCTGAGAATCATGTATCAGTAATTTCAACATGATTAACATATGCCTTAAAAGGGCTGGAATCGAGTGTATGAGTAGACTGACAACATCTATTAGAATTGAGGATTGTGATGAATGTACTGAGGTCTCTGTCTGCTACTGTGACTTCTAACTTTCGATTCCATGGTATGGCCTTCAGGTGATCCCAGTGCAAGTTATATCTTCAGATTTTCTGTTTGAACGTTAGCCTATAATGCAGCCATATGGTTATTGCTGTTGCATAGAATTTCCTATCAAAATTCATACCTCTGTTCCCTTGCTCTTTATTTTTTTAATTTTTTTTTTTTTACTTTACAATATTGTGTTGGTTTTGCCATACATCAACACGCATCTGCCACGGGTGTACATGTGTTCCCCATCCTGAACCCCCCCTCCTACCTCCCTCCCCATACCATCCCTCTGGGTCTTCCCAGTGCACCAACCCCAAGCTTCCTGTATCCTGCATCAAATGTGGACTGGCGATTCGTTTCATATATAATATTATACATGTTTTAATGCCATTCTCCCAAATCATCCCCCCCCCACCTCCCACAGAGTCCAGAAGACTTCTATACACCTGTGTCTCTTTTGCTGTCTTGCATACAGGGTTGTTGTTACCATCTTTCTAAATTCCATATATATGCATTAGTATATTGTATTGGTGTTTTTCTTTTTGGCTTACTTCACTCTGTATAATAGGCTCTAGTTTCATCCACCTCACTAGAACTGATTCAAATGTATTCTTTTTAATGGCTGAGTAATACTCCATTGTGTATATGTACCACTGCTTTCTTATCCATTCATCTGCTGATGGACATCTAGGTTGCTTCCATGTCCTGGCTATTATAAACAGTGCTGCGATGAACATTGGGGTACACGTGTCTCTTTCCCTTCTGGTTTCCTCAGTGTGTATGCCCAGCAGTGGGATTGCTGGATCATAAGGCAGTTCTATTTCCAGTTTTTTAAGGAATCTCCACACTGTTCTCCATAGTCTCTGTA
>NW_011495085.1:2841766-2852937 GCF_000754665.1 Bison bison bison
CAGCCATTCTGGCTGGTGTGAAATGGTACCTCATAGTGGTTTTGATTTGCATTTCTCTGATAATGAGTGATGTTGAGCATCTTTTCATGTGTTTGTTAGCCATCTGTATGTCTTCTTTGGAGAAATGTCTATTTAGATCTTTGGCCCATTTTTTGATTGGGTCATTTATTTTTCTGGAATTGAGCTGCAGAAGTTGCTTGTATATTTTTGAGATTAGTTCTTTGTCAGTTGCTTCATTTGCTATTATTTTCTCCCATTCTGAAGGCTGTCTTTTCACCTTGCTTATAGTTTCTTTTGTTGTGCAGAAGCTTTTAAGTTTAATTAGATACCATTTGTTTATTTTTGCTTTTATTTCCAATATTCTTGGAGGTGGATCATAGAGGATCCTGCTATGATGTATGTCGGAGAGTGTTTTGCCTCTGTTCTCCTCTAAGAGTTTTATAGTTTCTGGTCTTATGTTTAGATCTTTAATCCATTTAGAGTTTATTTTTGTGTATGGTGTTATAAAGTGTTCTAGTTTCATTCTTTTACAAGTGGTTGACCAGTTTTCCTAGCACCACTTGTTAAAGAGATTGTCTTTTCTCCATTGTCTATTCTTGCTTCTTTTGTCAAAGATAAGGTGTCCATAGGTGCATGGGTTTATCTCTGGGCTTTCTGTTTTGTTCCATTAATCTTTATTTTTTCAATTTGGAATTTTCTTGCCTTCCGTTCTTTATTTAAAGTCTGTCCAAGAAGATCTCTTCATGTGTCCTTATCTCAGAAAGGCAGTTTTAAAATTAGTTGCTCCATTTTTGTATATCCACAAGGTTCCTCTATATTCAGCTGATTTCATCCTTACCTCTGTTAAGAGTTAGGTGTAGTCTACCTGTCTGTCATGCCAGCCAGACTGTAAGATCTTGTCAGTGAAGGAACTGGTCCCACTTAAAGTTTTGGATCTCTCTTGAATCTAGTACTTTGTGCAGAGTAGACACTTGAGAAATGTTTTTAGGCTTGCATTGGTGATAGCTTGCTGTTATATTTATGTTTTACAGTTCATATGGGAAGATAAACCTACTGAAAAGAAAAATTGTTATGCTTGCTTGTTTTTCTAGTAAAGAAGATAGATTAAAAGCAAATCATATCTTCTCTTTTGCCAAGAATTTCTTGGTCTTATGGCTGGCCATGTTAAATAGTGTAAACCAAGGGCCTGTAAACAGAGTGAAACAAATTAGCTTATACAAGAATTTAATTTGTAACTTAGTATTGTAATGATGTTACCAAGAGATTTAGCTTATTGCTAGCAATGGTCTCCTAAGATTGGCATTGTTTATTATTATCAATACATTGCTTATTGTACTTTTTTCTAAACAATGAGCTATGCTGTGGTTGCATGCTCAGTTGTATAAGACTCTTTGTGTCCCCATGGACTATAGCCCATCAGGCTCCCCTGTCCATGGGATTCTCCAGGCAAGAATACTGGAGTGGGTTGCCATGCCATACTTCAAGGAATCTTCCTGACCCAGGGATCAACCCTCATCTCTTATGTCTCCTGCATTGGCAGGCAAGTTCTTTATCACTGGCATCACCTGGGAAGGCCTAATTACCTAAAGCTTTCTAAATAATATTTCAGTGAAAAGCTGCATTTTTTTTTTTAACTTAAGGCTGTATCCATGCACTTTAAATCATTTGCTGAATGTCCACTTGGTACCCACTGCTTTGTTCTACACTGAGGGGAATCTAGGAGCGAATGCAGTCAATGGGATCTGCCCAGAGTTCGTAGTCTTAAATACAGAGGGTGACCAGGAGTGAGACCAGTGAGTTTATGTACGTGCCAAAGATATAAAGGCATTTCTCAGGATGAATGTTATATGCAAAGATATTTTATCATCTTAATTCATTAAGATGTGCCCTACATGTTATTATTCTTAAAAGGCAGGCATGTTTTCTGCTTGCACTGATGTTACTATATATGCTATCTCCAGACTGTTTTAGTTTCCTAGAAAACTAAGTATATTGATAAAGACATTTGATATTTGCATAAAAGTGAAAAAAATTTTCACTTGGAATTTACCAAAAAAAAAAAAAAAAAGAAAGAAAGAAAATGCTCAATTAAAAAAAATGGTAGGGAACTTAGAAAGACACTAAGAACAATCACTCTTATCCCAGGCCAAATCAATCTAAGACTTTAAAATCAATTTTAAAACTATTTAAAAATCTAAAATTTACCCCATAAAATGAATTTGAAAACTTTAAAAACAGACTGTTTTTTTTGGGAAATAGGTATATTTAGACATTAATGTCTAATGGCTAACAAATAAGAGTATAAAATTGTATCAAAAGCATTGTTTTGAGACTTCAGTTGTCATGGAAAACAAAAGCTGTAAGATCAAATATTTCCTTGAATATAATATAATAAAAATAAAATATAATTTCTAGCTCAGAATTTGTTCATTCACAAACATCTCCAGGACCAGAAAGGGTCTTGGTCTTAAGAAATGAATGGTGAGAGCCCTAGAAATTCCCTACTTCTTGCAAGCCTGCATTCTAGTGTCCGGAGATCCTGTAATTACAGATTACATAAATGCTTTCAATAAAATAAGTATGATGAGTTTAATGAGGAGCTTAATCTGATAAGATGGTCATTTAGCAATAAGCCAAGACCTGAAGGCTGAGAACGAGCTCCCTCTGCTTCACATCTTATGGTTTATTATGTTAGATCAGGAAATGCCCACGCAGAAATGTATTTATGTTTTTATTCAGAAGTAGAAATTACATTTCATTATATATCTAGCTTTCCTTGGTATGAACACACTTTTTTTTCAAATGAATCATATGCTTAATAAGGTGAAAAATATGCATTTTAAGATGAAGAGTAATTTGCATTAAAATAAAATGAAGCTTGTAAAGTTCAATTGCCTATAATCTCACTAAGCCATTCTAAAGTGTACTTTTATTGAGTTTCAGTTTGTTACAGCATGACTGCATAAAGAAGCATATTCTTGATGGGGAAAAAGGCAGGGTTTTAAAAAATACATCCAGAAAAACACTTTATTTAAATTTAATGACAGTACAAAGAAGGTTAAAGCTTGAATTTCGAGAAGAATATTCATTGGAAATAGATTTTCTCATAATCATTCAGTTTTTCATATCATGCATGTCTGAATATAGCATTGGGCCAGCATTATATATCATGATTTCTAGTTTCTACTATGTTTGTTACTCAGTTCCTATGTCACAATAGAGTTATTTTAACAAATGAGAAAAAGATTATGGTAGTTCTGATGGGGTTGTTGAGAACGTATCTGCTCAGTATTTCTCAATGAGAAATTTTATGATAGAACTTCTCTCCAAGCTGGTGAAATTAAGCCTGTATAATGATAATACCACTAGGCAGATATAACTGTTTATATCACCATAATCAGAGTGATGTTTATTGCATTGATGTCTCCTTTGAGGGCTATTTAAAAATTTGAGAATTATTAGGGAAGTAGAGTATCTAATCGGAGAAGGCAATGGCACCCCACTCCAGTACTCTTGCCTGGAAAATCCCATGGACGGAGGAGCCTGGTAGGCTGCAGTCCATGGGGTCACTAAGAGTCGGACACGACTGAGCGACTTCACTTTCACTTTTCACTTTTCACTTTCATGCATTGGAGAAGGAAATGGCAACCCATTCCAGTGTTCTTGCCTGGAGAATCCCTGGGACGGCTGCCATCTGTGGTGTCGCACAGAGTTGGACACGACTGAAGCGACTTAGCAGCAGCAGCAGAGTATCTAATAGTTTTTGAGCACATAGTTATTTATTTCCTTTTTTTTAACATATGCATAATGAATGCCTGCTGTGTTCAAGGTACCTTTGTACAGTGTTTCAAGTTAACATATAATCTGTTTTATCATTTAATCCCTAGAACAAATGTGTAAAGGAGGTAAACATTCAGACGTTGTACTTATTTTGCTAAGCCACTAGTTTCTGCTAATCTCCCCAGGCTTGTATTATGCATCATCCTTTTTTAATACAAGGATTTAAAAGAGAAACAGAACTCTTTGAATTCTCTTAATTTCTGATTTTGCTTCTGAAGACATGTTTCTGAATTCCTCCTTCTTAATGTGATTTGGACACATTTTCTAACTTCTCAAGTACATATTCTCATCTTTAAAATATGGATGTTCATCTCTGTAAGCTTTATTAAGGTTTATTATACAAAAATACACAAAATAACATATACAGTACTTAGCCGATCATAAAGAATAAGTAAAATAATATATATAGAACAATGATGACAAGACCAACACATATTGGTTTGTGATTTCCATTTTCTGATGATGACACTGATGATGTTGAATGTCTTGTCTTATGATAGTGTCATAAACTCTTCCAGTTTATTCAGTCTCTCTGCCTACCATTTGAAATGGCTTTGGGATTTGCCTCTTCCTTTCTGTTGCCACAGTCAAGTGCAAAGGGCTTTGTGAAGTTTTGGAATGATAATGATGAAGAGCATCCTTTTAACCAAAGTACGTTTTAACATGCTCAACTGTACCATATCACCTCACTCCTAGACCATATCTTTGGAGAACTATTCCATTTGAAGCCATCTGAAATCAGTGTAAGAGATTCGGACTCAAACACTCTGACAGTGGTCTTTGACAATGAAATGAATAACCGTGAAACCAGCTTATAAAATGAAGCAAAGCACCTGGTGCCACTACGTCATGCCTGTCTTCGACTGAACTCCAAATAAATTGCAAAGATACAACATTCACATTTTCAAAAGGTAGAAAAGTCAAATAGTTATATTCATGAACACTGTTTATTAAGGCTATGCCACTTAATCTGAATCCATAAATCAGGTTTAAAAAATACACTTGAAATAGCACATACAAGATAGATGAATTTTTTTTTTCTTGGGAAAAAGAACAGAATATATGTGCCTGTTGATAGATGGGAGAAAATTATTTGCAAATAAAGTACTCCTTCACAATGGGCTGTGGGTATTTGGTGATTTAAGATGCCTGAGTGGCCAGTCCAGTCATCTGGAGCTGGACTGTCTTGTATTGATGGCCCCTAGCCACATGTGACTGTTAAAAACTTGGAGTATGCTAATAAACAGTGAGACATGCTATGACTGTGAAAAACACTGGACTTTGAAGAATTGGCTTTATAAAAATAATGAAAAACATCTAATTTATAATGTTTTATGATTATATGATGAAATAGCAATTCAAATATATTGAATTAAGTTAAAATATTATTAAAATGAATATCACTAATTTTTTTCTTTTTTATTGTAGGTATTAGGGCATTTTAAATCACATCTGTGGCTGGCATGGTGTTTCTATTGGACAGCGCTGGTTTAGAATCTAGTCGTTGTATTTGCCACTAACAAGCTCTTTGTCATGGCCTCAGCATCCTAAACGTCAGGTCTAGTTGATTTCCAAGGTCCTTTTGCTTCCTGAATGTTCCATGGTCCAGTTGTAAGTCTGGCTTCACACACTTAAAACTTAGAGAAGTCCAGTCCTTGTGTAACCCATGTTTTACTCAACTTCTCTGTGTTCTTGTTCTGCAGTACCTTGCCCATATGGAGAACATTTTGGTGAAAATATTTTCCAAACCGATGCATTTTAACAGAATATCTTTCTTGTGTGTAAAACCACTTGTATAGTTTAATAAAAAGCTATTAGTATTATTTCTGAACTTTGGAATTGTTGTACCATGCTAAAGGTAAAATCTCTAACTTAATCTCAACACAGGATTAATTTCAGGTACCACTTGTAACGACAGTCAAATATTACCAAAAACCATTTTATTAAACCTGGCAATGTATTTGATATTTGACTCATTAATAAGATTAGTTTCTTTGAAGACCATAGTAAAATTATCCTGTGATGTAATTGTCATATGAGGTCTTCTTTTAATTCCTAAAAAGGAGATCAATCCTGAATATTCATTGGAAGGACTGATCTGATGCCAAAGTTTCGATACTTTGGCCACCTGAGGCAAAGAGCTGACTCATTGTAAAAGACCCTGATGCTGGGAAAGATTGAGGGCAGGAGGAGAAGGGAATGACAGAGGATGAAATGGGTGGATGGCATCACAAATTCAATGGATAGGAGTTTGAGCAAACTCTGGGAGATAGTAAAGGACAGGAAGCCTGGCATGTGGCAGTCCATGGGGTCACAAAGAGTTGGACACGACTGTGTGAACAACAGCAAGATTTTAGTTTATAAAGATCTGGGGTTAAGAAATTCACTGAATGTTAGTGATTGTGCAATGGGGGGAAAACCCATCAACAGATTATATTACCCTTTGGCTATAAATTTCATGACAGCTAATAGATTTCTTAAATGGATAATAATAAAAAGAATATTGCATGGGCTCAGCACATGACTGCATAATGTGAATTCCACTGCTTACTCAATGTCATTATTCGAAGGAAAAAAGTCAAGAAGATAAATTGAAACAATTAGATGAACTAAAGTATTTGGAAGAAAAATGTTGTCATTAAGATCCCTTCTAACCCTACTTTTTAAACTTATTTCCTATTCCTTCACGTTTTAGTAAAAAATGAATGAATGTAATCCCACAGGCATCAATTGATCATCCAGGATGTCAGCACATGTAAACAGGAATCAAATGGATTAACCATGGTCTAATTTGGGGCTTAAAATTGCTACAGTGTATGCAAGGAGAGCCAACCAGTCCATTCTGAAGGAGATCAGCCCTGGGATTTCTTTGGAAGGAATGATGCTAAAGCTGAAACTCCAGTACTTTGGCCACATCATGCAAAGAGTTGATTCATTGGAAAGGACCCTGATGCTGGGAGGGATTGGGGGCAGGAGGAGAAGGGGACGACAGAGGATGAGATGGCTGGATGGCATCACTGACTTGATGGACGTGAGTCTCAGTGAACTTCGGGAGTTGGTGATGAACAGAGAGGGTTGGCGAGCTGCGATTCATGGGGTCGCAAAGAGTCGGACACGACTGAGCGACTGATCTGATCTGATGCATGCTCTCATTTTAGGAAAATAACTTTCTCTATTATGTTGCAAGGTATGAGATTACATACTGTAAGAAGAAGCAGACCCTGAGACAGTTTAGTATTCAGATATGCATTAGGGACTTCCCTGGGGACACATCACTGGGGAAGAGAGGAGAAGGATGCCCTGTGTGAGAGAGGGGGACCTGAGGTGCCATGCAGTCTAGACAAGATTCTCAGGTGACTCCTTGAAATCAAGGCTGAAGTTGTTCAGTTGCTTATTCTTTGCAACGCCGTGGTCTGCAGCACACCAGGTTTCCTTGTCCTTCACTATCTCCCAGAGTTTGCTCAGACTCATGTACATTGAGTCGATGATGCCATCAAACCATCTCATCCTCTGTCATCCCCTTTCATCCTGCCCTCAATCTTTCCCAGCATCAGGATCTTTTCCAGTGAGTCAGTTCTTTGCATCAGGTGGCCAAAGTATTGGAGTTTCAGCTTCAGCATCAGGCCTTCCAGTAAATATTCAGGGTTGGTTTCCTTTAGGATTGACTAATTTTATCTCCGTCCTGTTCAAGGGACTCTGTCCAAGGGTGAAGTGGTCAGGCCTTTATGTTGTTGTTTGCTAGCCATGTCTGGCTCTTTTGCAACCATGAACTGTAAACCCACCAGGCTCCTCTGGCCATGGGATTTCCCAGACAAGAGTACTAGAGTGGGGTGCCATTTCCTTCTCCAGGGGATCTTCCTGACCCAGGAATCAAACCCATGTCTCCTGCTTGGCAGGTGAATTCTTTACCACTGAGCCACCAGGGAAGCCCCAGACCTTTATATACTGCATCAAATACTTATTGGATGTGTGCTGCCCCAGACGGGGTGTAACCCTGGGTGAGGTGGCTCCCTGTCGCTGAGGACATCCCCGAAGTTTCTCCCAGTCCTCAGTAGTTGGAACAAGCCATCCTTTAGAGGTTCTGGGTCATGGACACCGTGTTTGCTGCAGGGAACATTTATATAATTTACAACAAAGACTGTGGCACGCTGGTCTTCATGATACTTATTTACTCCTTCATTTAATAAACATATATTGAGAGCTCTGTATATGCCAGGCTAAGATTTCTTGACACAGATAAAGTGGATGGGATCCCAGGACTTAGGATTCCGGCAGCTCTAGCACCCGAGTCCTCCTCCCCTACTTGCTCCCTGACCGCACCAGGACTGCCGCCCGATGCAGACGGTCATCTCTGCATCCTGCCTTGCATCTCTCTCGTCTCTTTTCTTCCTTCCCACCTCTGCCCTGTGGTCCACCATGATAACCCCCAGTGAGTTCCTCATCTCCCTTTTCCTCTCTTATACTAACAAAGCCCCCGCTCTGTCTCAATTATTAGTCCTTCCAGAGTTCTCCAATCACCTGATTGGAGAAAGGTGTGCACACATGCATAGACACACACACACACACACCCTGTGCTGACTTTGTCACCTTGAATTCATGACCGTGAACCTCAAGTGAGCCCTCTGTGCTTGCTTGCGATCCTGTTAGACCATATTCCCCTAATGACTTCACGTTACTGTCTGGATGATTCATTCCAGTGATACACTGAGACATAATTAAACTCTAGTTTGCCAGTGGGTGGAGGGGGAGCCACCTTGACTTGTAATATTGTGCATATAGGCGGGTTTCAGGTTCCCAGTCGGACATTGCTGAAAGTAGTGTTGGGAACACTCAGCTCTCTGGGACTCGGAGGAGCCAGCACCTCCACACTCAGAGTATATACCTGGTTCTGTTTTCCTTTCTCTCCAAGCCTGGAATGGTCTCCCCTTTCTTCACATTCAGATGATGACCTGTCTTCTTTCTTCATTGAAATATTAGAAGCAATTTGAAGAAAGCATCCGTATTCTCCTTTACACTGCCTCCCCTGCGCCTACCCCTACCCCCAGCACCCCTCCTGTTGCTGGGGTGGACCTGTCCTGCCTTGTGGCCAAAGCTAAGCCCTCTGTTCATGCTCTGGTTTCCATCCAGCCTTGTCATCTCGGTTACTTTGCTCTTGCAACGTTCCCTCCACAGCCATGCATCACTATCGCTTTCCTCTTCACAGGATCATTCTCATCAGCATCTCCCATTGAAAAATAACACTCCTTAGCCAAAACTCTCTTGGAGAAGGCAATGGCCACCCACTCCAGTACTCTTGCCTGGAAAATCCCATGGACAGAGGAGCCTGGTGGGCTTAAGTCCATGGGGTCGCAAAGAGTCTGACACGACTGAGTGACTTCACTTTCACTTTTCCCTTTCATGCATTGGAGAAGGAAATGGCAACCCACTCCAGTGTTCTTGCCTGGAGAATCCCAGGGATGGGGGAGCCTGGTGGGCTGCCGTCTATGGGGTCGCACAGAGTCGGACACGACTGAGGTGACTTAGCAGCAGCAGCCAAAACTCTCTACAGCTAACTTCTCTCTCTCTCTATCTCATGAAGCAAAATGTAAGAGTTAGCTGAACCACTGTCTATAGTTTTTCTACTTGCAGTTTTTATTGAAACTACAATAATCAGAGTTCTGCTGTCACTTCTTTTTTTTAATTTTTATTTTATTTTGGACTATAGTTGATTTACAGTGTGGTGATAGTTTCAGGTGTACAGCACAGTGATTCAGTTGCACACAGATATATACCTATTCCTTTCCAAATTCTTTTTCCATTTGGGTTATTACAGAATACTGAGTAGAGTTCCCTGTGCTATACAGTTGGTCCTTGTTGGTTATCTGTTTTATACATAGTACTGTGTGTATGTTAATCTCAAATTCCCAAGTTATCCCTCCTCACCACCTTTCCCCTTTGAGAATATGTTTGTTTTCTATGTGTGTGAACCTGTTTCTGTTTGGTAAATGAGTTCATTTGTATCTTTTTTTTTTTTTAATTTATCATATCAGGCCGTCACTTCTTCAGCTTACTGTTTACTAATTCTCTAATAACCTGCATATTGCTGAGTCTGGTCAATTCTCAGTCCTCTTGCAACTCAGTCTTTCTGCATCTATCTTTGAACAGTTGATCCTTTCCTCCTTCTTAACCTGATCCCCGTGGGAGCCTTTTAGTTATCTGCTCCCTGTTCCCTTCCATGGTCTTCTGTACTCTGTAGATAGCAGCCTAGGTGGTATTTTTAAAACACGTCATGCCTTATGTTTTTTCTCTTCATCTATGTCTCTATCTCTACTTTGCAAATAGGATTATCTGTTCCATTTTTCTAGATTCCACATATATGCACTAATACATGATATTTGTTTCTCTCTTTCTGACTTCACTCTTTATGACAGTCTCTGGGTCCACCCACATTTCTATTCAGTTCAGTTCAGTCACTCAGTCAGGTCCAACTCTTTGCGACCCCAAGGAATGCATCATGTCAGGCTTCCTTGTCCATTACCAACTCTGGGAGCTTGCTCAAACTCATGTCCATTGAGTCGGTGATTCCATCTAGCCATCTCATCCTCTGTCATCCCCTTCTCCTCCTGCCCTCAATCTTTCCCAGCAGCAGGGTCTTTTCCAGTGAGTCAGTTCTTCGCATCAGGTGGCCAAAGTATTGGAGTTTCAGCTTCAGCATCAGTCCTTCCAATGAATATTCTGTAAATGACACAAATTTGTTCCTTTTTATGGCTGAGTAATATTCCTTGGTATATATGTACCATGTCTTTATCCACTCCTCTGTTGATGGATATTTAGGTTGCTTCTGTGTCCTGTATATTCTGAATAGTGCTACAATGAATGTGTAAAAGGCAGATGGGATGAATTCAGAGATTGGAATTGACATATATACACAATTGATACTAAGTGTAAAATATAATAAGGACAAACTTACGCTACCAAAGGGGAAGGATGGTGAGGAGGGATAAATTGAGAGTTTGAGATAACCAACAAGGACCTACTATATAGCATAGAGAAGTCTAGTCAGTGCCCTGTGGTGACCTAAATGGGATGTAAATCCAAAAATGAGGGGATATATGTATCAGATCAGATCTGTTGCTCAGTTGTGTCCGACTCTTTGTGACCCCATGAATCTCAGCATGCCAGGCCTCCCTGTCCATCACCAACTCCTGGAGTTCACTGAGACTCACGTCCATTGAGTCAGTGATGCCATCCAGTCATCTCATCCTCTGTCGTCCCCTTCTCCTCTTGCCCCCAATCCCTCCCAGAAGCAGAGTCTTTTCCAGTGAGTCAGTTCTTCGCATCAGGTGGCCAAA
>NW_011495085.1:2853377-2858057 GCF_000754665.1 Bison bison bison
TGTTTTTCCATCTATTTCCCATGAAGTGATGGGACCGGATGCCATGATCTTCGTTTTCTGAATGTTGAGCTTTAAGCCAACTTTTTCACTCTCCACTTTCACTTTCATCCAGAGACTTATGTATACATATAGTTTATTCACTTTGCTGTATAGCACAAACTAATAACATTATAAAGCCACTATATTCCAATGAAATTAAAAAAAAACAAAACATGTTATGCCATGTTTTTCCCTTGTTCAGTGTTGTAAGAACATAAATGTTTGTTTGGTATGATAAAGTCAGACGTGGCCATAGGAGGAAACAGGAATGAAGCTTTGAAATAATAAGTGTAAGGCACTCACAGGTCCCATAGAGGGAAGGTCCCTGCTTGTCATGAAGTGACTCAGACACAGTGTTGGTCAGGAAGCAGAAGGGCCAGGGGCCTGGGGGTGGGGCTGGGGCCATGGTCTTTGCTGGAGTTTCCATGAGAAGGTCAAGGTGGGGCAAGGTAAACAGTGTCAGATATGCTAGTCTGAGTCATTTGGTGAGCTCTAAAGTGTAGGGGTATTGGAGAAGGAAATGGCAACCCACTCCAGTGTTCTTGCCTGGAGAATCCCATGGACCGAGAAGCCTGGTAGGCTGCAGTCCATGGGGTTGCACGGAGTCGGACATGACTGAAGCAACTTAGCAGCAGCAGCAGCAGCAAAGTGTAGGGGTGATCCTTCCTTGTCTGGTCCTTACAGTGAAGACTGGCATGTGGGCCTCATTCACACAGAGAGGGTAATGGAAGCCATGGGCAGGGATGAAGCCCAGGAGAGTGTAACATGAGGGAAAAAGAGCACAGGAAGGTACCTGGGGAACACTGACTTTTAAGGAATGGTTTGAGAAAGAGAAATACATAAGGCAATCTCAGGAAAAGCTACCAAAGGGGGAAAAAGGAGGAAAAGGTGAACTTGCAGAAGGTAAAGAAGTGAAGGGTTTTCAGCAACCAAATGAATGGCCACAGTATATCAAAATTGCAGAGGTCTATGAGGTAAGACCAGAAACAGATTCCTATAGTCTGAGCAACAAGCTTAGGCTCTTGGTGGACACAGTGTGACTATAGCACTGGGAAAGGAATCCAGAGTTCAGTGAGCTAGATTTTAACAAACCACAAAGAAAGGAATTTTTTGAAATATAGCCATGATGGCTAAAGAGAGATAGGGCAGATATTTTAAGGGAGGTGTAATTTTCAGGGTTAGCTTATTTATTTTAACTGAGACATGAACGAATTTAAGTGACCAAGAACAGCATATTTTCTTTCTGTAAAATTTATGTTTTTGAAGAATAGTTGACTTATAATGATGTTAATTTCTACTGAACCACAAAATGATTGTTTATATATATATATATATATACACACATTTATACATACACACATTTAAAAAATGTTCTTTTCCACTATGGTTTATCACAAGATATTAAATATAGTTCCCTGTGCTATATAGTAGCACCTTAGTTGTGTAGCCATCCTAAAAATAATATCTTGCATCTTCTAATTACAAACTCCCAGTCCAGCCCTCCTGCACCCCCACCCCACTGGCAGCCCCACGTCTGTTCCCTATGTCTGTGAGTCTGTTTTTGTTTAGCAGATGTGTCCATTTGGTCATATTTTAGATTCCACGTGTAAGTGATATCATATGCTATTTGTCTTTCTCTTTCTGACTTACTTGACGTAGTATGATAATCTCTAGGTTCAGCCATGTTGCTGCAATGGCACTATTTTGTTCTTCTTAATGACTGAGTAGTATTCCACTGTATATGGATACTGCATCTTTATCAATTCATGTTTTATTAGTTCATTCATTTAGGTTGTTTCCACGTCTTGGCTATTGTGAGTAGTGCTGCTCTAAATATAGGGGTGCATGTATCTTTTTGGATTATGGTTTCTCCCAGACATATGTCCAGAAGTGGGGTTGCTGGATCATATGGCAATTTTATTTTTAGTTTTTTGAGGAACCTCCTGTCTTTCTATTCACATGTTCACTGTACCCAAGCTAGATAAGGCACATGTAGGGAAGCTGGAAGAAAACTTGAGCAACCGTAGGAACTGCAGACATGTTTATTGTTTCCAGGCTGGCACAACAGCCATAGCAGCAGCAGCTAAGCTGTATTCTCTTGAAGCTGACCCAGTGGACACAGCCATAATTCAGCCTCAAGGGCTTTTCAGGTGGAGCTTATATATATTTACAGAACAAAAGTGGTCTGTGGCCAAGCAGGTACATCGTGACATGCATGTGCAATGCTATAAGTGATCTTAGCTGTTACATAACCATGTATTTACAAAATGTGGGGCAAAAGCAACAGGCCATGGGGTGAGAGAGCCTGATCGCTGCCACCTTGGTTAGTTTGTTCTTTCTCTACACCTCCATAATGTTTTCCACAGTGGCTGTACACATCTACCTTCCCCCAACAGTGTCGAAAGGTTCCCTTTTCTCCACAGCTTCTCCACCGTCTGTTATTTGTAGACTTTTTAATGATGTGCGTTCTGACTAGTTTAAGGTGATACTTCTGTAGTTTTGATTTGCATTTGTCTAATAATTAGCAATGATGAGCATCTTTTAATGTGCCTCTTAGGCGTCCATTTCCTTGGAGAAGGAAATGGCAACCCACTCCAATATTCTTGCCTGGAGAATCCCATGGACGGAGGAGCCTGGTAGGCTGCAGTCCATGGGGTCGCAAAGAGTCGGACACGACTGAGTAACTTCACTTTCACTTTCACTTAGCCATCTGTATGCAAGAAGAGCATTTGACATGGGGGTTCCCAGATAATCTTCACTGCCCCTCTGTTCCTTAAGAGAATGTAGGACAAAGTAAGTGTGAGGAAAGGAGGAAAGATTTTGCTTTCTTGTAGGTCAGCTGTTATCCAATGAGATTGAGGTTTTGAGGAATTCCAGCTCAGGTGAGCAGGTAAGCAGGTGAGCATGGGATTATTTGCTTGTCCATTTTTTTTTTTTTTTTCTGTGTGTGTGTTAGAAACAGCCTGGTCTTTTGTAATATAGATATGTCTTTTGGGCAGAATCATCCTGGTCTGTTTGTTAGGGCACTGGTCCGAAGAAAGGCTGTGTTTGTGTTGGGTCTTTTGGATTTCACTCTGTGTTGGAAATGGCAGATTTACTTCACAAGAAGTTTTTCCTGTATATTTTGATCCTACTAAAAAATACTATTGATTTATATGAGTGGTAGATATTGACCTTCCTGCCTCCAACCTTTGCACTTTTAGGGAGCTTGTAATTGGTATTAAATAGTTGCTTTATGATATAGTTTAAGACATGCTGAAAAGTTGCACCTGTGAACCCAGCTCCTCTGCTACCTCTCTTGAAACAATTATACATTAGAGAATAATTTTTTAATTCTTTCTTTAAATCCACATTCACCATGAATGGACCCATAGGTGTAGCCTAGCTGGACATTCACATTTTAATGACATCATTAAATCTTACTTTGAAGTAGAATAGGACTATTGAGGATTCTGAGGAACATGGGCATAGGGCGGGAGTCATATGGGTACAGAAAATAGAAGGCAGAATATTAAAGCTACATGGACTAGGTAACAAAGAGTCTACACCTAGTGTGTGCAAGGCTTTTTACTAAGTGTCCTACAAATATTAACATATTTAATCCTCATAACAGTCCCATATAGTGGATACTATTATTACCATTCCCACATTACAGATGAGGAAAATGAAGCATAGAGCAATTAAGGAATGTATCCAGGGCTGCACAGCTGAGTGGGCTGGAGTCTATCTTGGGCTAATTGAGAAGCAGCTGAGCATAATGGTTAACTAATGCCATTCCCAGTATATTCACTCATCCTGGTAGTTAATCAGTCTTGGGTTTCTAAGCAATTTGTAAGGGATGATGCAGAGGACTATTTAAAAGAACCAATAGCATTTGCATAATTTAGAAGAGAATTGAGAGTGATAAAACTGTCAGTATCCTCTCCCGTGGTGATTATGTATGGCAGAGAAACTAAATTATATCCAATCAAATCTCAAACTCCAACTGTAGTGTGGAGTTTTCATTAGTTGTGGCGAAGACAAACATGTACACACTGGATTTTTTTTATAAGAAATTAATGATGTATTAAAATTTAAAAAGAACTTAAGCAGCATATTTTAGAGGCTGTGTTTTAATTGCTTTCCTAATTATGTTTTAATATGGTATATTTCTAGATCATGTACCAAGTGGTGGAGTCTGTGACCTTATAATATCCCAAAAGGCTTGGGATGATCCCACCTGGAATTAATATTTTCCCCAGATTCTTTATAAAGGATTCTAAATAGTGGAATTTAATCTAAACAATTACATCTAGTCATATATATATGTACACATATATACAGATTTAATGATGAAAGGCATGTGGAATCGTGGAATTCAATCTAAACAATTACATTTAGTATTATATATATTGTTCTGTTTTGTTGTTTTTAGTCAGTCATGTCCAGCTCTTTGCTACCCCATTGACTGTAGCCCCCCAGGTCCCCTGTCCATAAGATTTCCCAGGTAAGAATACTGGAGCGGGTTGCCATTTCTTCTCTAGGGGATCTTTTCAACCTCGGTATTGAACTCCTGTCTCCTGCATTGCAGGTGAGTTCCTTACCTTTGAGCCATCAGGGAAGTCCACTATATATATATATATATATATATATACATTTATA
>NW_011495085.1:2858246-2858451 GCF_000754665.1 Bison bison bison
ACTCTTGCCTGGAAAATCCCATGGATGGAGGAGCCTGGTGGGCTGCAGTCCATGGGGTTGCTACAAGTCAGACACGACTGAGCGACTTCACTTTCACTTTTCACTTTCATGCATCGGAGGAGGAAATGGAAACCCACTCCAGAATTCTTGCCTGGAGAATCCCAGGGACGGGGGAGCCTGGTGGGCTGCCGTCTATGGGGTCGCA